>NC_000067.6:167552390-167646222 GCF_000001635.26 Mus musculus
CCCCCGCTTTCCCCGCCCCCCTAATCTCTGGTGATAGAGTTTGAGCCATTGAGCTTAGCCCTGTACACATCAGTTATTCTAAGAGCAAAGCTCTACAGCTACTTTTGATGCTAAAATATAGATCAGATAATCATATAAAGTAGTTTACATAAACATAAATGTCTGAACAAATGTAGTACCTTGCTAGTGATGAATTTATATTTATCTAGCTTTTTAAAAACATCTTTTCTTTCTTCTTTGTGGTCGGTCCTGAGCTTTGACATTCTCTCTTAGGTACCTGTTCTAGTATTAAAGTCCTCGAAGGCTCATTGATAGCAATATGTTCAGGCTTTCTTAAACAGGAAGAGCCAATCCCTTATCTGTGTGTGTGTGTGTTCACATGCCAGTACATGCATGTATGTGCACGTATGGGAGTGTGTGCACTTGGAGACTAGATAACAACCTTGAGTATCTTCCTTAGTCACTCTCTGTCTTAGTTTTTGAGATAGGAGCTCACCTGTAAGCTAGATTGGCTTGGCTACCAAGCCCCAGGGATATTCCTGTCTGTTTTCCCAGTACTGCTATAATAGGCTACCACGCATGTGCTACCATGCCCAGGTTTTCTGTGTGGGTCCTGGGAGGTCAAACTTAGGTAGGTCCTCATGCTTGCATGGCAAGTGTTTTACCAACTGAACCATCTCCTCACCCCCATAATCCTGTCTCTCTGAGGAGGAAATTGCATGGTCCACCTCTGACCCGTATTCCTCTCACTCAGTAAACGTAAGGACTAAAGGCCAGATGCAGCGTGGAACTCCTGCTCCTCATTCACCCTTTCATCATCCTTTAACAGCTACCTACTGTGTGCCAGACATTTTCCCGGGTGTAGCTACCTACTGTGTGCCAGTATTTTTCCCAGGTGCAGGAACTGCAGCGATAAGAGAGCCACAGTTCCATTGTTCTGTTGGGGTCTATAAATGTAACTCAATCACTTCCACATACTGAGATAGAAAAAAATTAGCAAGGGCCATGGTATTCTGATCAGAGATCTGTCTCTTAGCATGAAAAGAAGAGTTCTGGGGATGTTAGAGCAAGGTCTTGGTGAATAGGAGAGTTTTTCTGACTGGGGAGACTTGAGGAGGACCACCTAGAACCATATGGTAGCCAGGAATCCACATGTGGTGATATAAATTTAAATGAACTAAACTTGAACAATTTTTTCCTTTTTAAGAGAACAGTTTCTCTGGCTATACGTCAAGTGCCTGGTAGCCATGTGTGGCTAGTAGCTATCACACTCTGCATCACAGAGAGAGTCATTTTCCATGACTGTGATAAGTTCCACTGGACAGAAGTATTTATGAGCAAGAGGAAACAACACAGTCGACATCTCTGAGGAATGAAAGTCTGCACCATCTTTGGGGAACAATGAAAATCTAGGAAGCAGCTACAGAGCTTGATTTTCCAAATTGTAATCCCCCCCCCCCCAGGAATGTGACAGATGTAAGTTTGCTGTACATTCTGGGAAATTTCCACACAGTGGCCTAACAATAGTACTTCTCTTAGTAGCAGACGGTGATCTTTAAGAAAGCTGCAGCTTTATAGTCTACCTGAATTAAGGGTAATTTATCTCCCCCACCCTAGAACAGGATTTTGGAGCAATATTTTAAAGGGAATGAGCTTCTGTCTAAAGATTTGCAGATATAAGCACACATTAGTCGTCATAGTGAATCGGGAGGGAGGGACTATTTGCCCCACGTAGGAGATGAGGAACTGGAGACTCAAGAGATATTACACAATTTACTTGGTGTCTCTGTTGGGTTGCATCTTTAAAGGAGGCTGACAACGGAACACTGTGTCTTCCTGCTCAGATTTGTACTTTTTTTTTTCCTCAAATGGTTTCAGGGCATGTAGAACAACCCTGGCTACAGTTCCATAAAGTGTGGTCTCAGTTCAACTGTCACCATGGTAACCCTCGAGTCCATAGACGGTCTCCACCCTGGGACTTTTAGGAAAGATTCCCCTTCCTTCTCAATGCAAAGGCACCCTCACTGGAGCATTCATGGCTCCTCCAGAACAGAGATTCTCAAAGTGAGGCCCCCCCAAGCAAGTAGCATCAGCTGAAAACTTGTTAGAAGCACAGACTACCACCAGTGCAATAGTGACAAGTCTGTGTGTGTGTGTGTGTGTGTGTGTGTGTGTGTGTGAGAGAGAGAGAGAGAGAGCAAGCCAGCTGCTTTATGATTGGATTAGATGCTCAATCTAATCCAGAAGTGAATTCATATCCTGTGCTATAAATTCAGTCAGAAAGCCATGGCTGGGTGGGGGTGAGGGTTTCATCGGCCCTGGCCTTGGAAGTCACTGCTCTCACCATTTTGCTGTCCAGACACAACGTGCCAATGAAATTGTCTTGTCCAGAAAATGGTGCTGCCTACTATCAGCTTTGGCCAGAGTAGCTTCTTCCTGCAATCTGGCTGCATTTTCACTGAGCACCTTGTCTTCCTGCTCAGAATTTGTACAACCTGGTCCTGACTACCTGGTGACACAGCTGGAGTCAGGACCTTGGGATCCAGTTGCCCCTCCACCCCTCACTTGCATGGGATCTGGTTCCCTCTACCCCTCACCTGCAGGGAGGGCCTCGGCTCTTCCAATCCTTTTCTACTTTAATGGCTCTAACAATACCTATGTGACCATACCTACCAGCTGGGCGAATATTAAATCTACTGCTCAACATGAGAGTCTTTAAAAAATATCCCACGATTAATTAATTAGTTAATGACTTAACTAATTAATTGGGGGGGGAGGACTTGCTGTATCACCCAGATTGGCACCAAAGCTGCAGAGATCCTTCTGACGCCACCTTTAAGGAGTGCTGGGATTACAGACACGTGCAGCATGCCTGAGTTGACAGTATAACTTTTATAAGCACAGAAGACGCAGAGATGTATTTGTTTCTTTCTTCATACCTGCAAAACTACCAGACAAAGCAGCTCACAGTTCCTGGGAATAGCCCATCATGGTGGGTGAGGAAGTCATGGCAGCAGGAGCCTGCGATGCCTGGTCACATCGCATCTACAGCCAGGAAGCAGACCCAGACAAATGCAAGTGCCCGATACTTCTCCTTTGTATTCAGTCCAAGGTTCCAGCCACAGACCGGTGCTGCCCACCTTTAGGGTAGGTCTCTCCACCTCAATTAAGCCAATTTAAACGATCCCTCACAGACCAGGTCTAGAGGTCTATCTCCTCTGTGATGTTTAGATCACAGTAAAGCAGTTGAAGAACACTGGAGTCAGTATAAATGGATACAGAAAATGTGGTTCATTTACACAGTGGACTTAAAAATGAGGACACCATGCATTTTGCAGGCAAATGGATGGAACTGGAAAATACTATCCCAAATGAGTCAGCCCAGACCCAAAAGGACATTCATGGTATGCACTCACTAATGTGTGGATATTATTCAAAGAGTACAGAATACCCATGATACACCCCACAGACCCTAAGAAGCCAAACAAAAAGGAAGACCCAAGTGAGGATGCCTCAATTCTACTTAGAAGGGGGAACAAAATAATCATGGGAGCCAGAGGGAGGGAAGGACCTGGATGGGAGAGGGGAGAAGGGCGGAGGGAGAGGATCAGGTATGGGGGGGGGAGGGGGACAGGAAAGAAGCCCAGAGGACCAGGAGAATGAATGGAAATCTGAAGTTGCCGGGGTTGTGGTGTGGTAGGGGACTGAGGGATGGGAGGAACCTCTAGAAAGTCCCAGAGACCTGGGATGTGAAGGCTCCCAGGACAGCCATGCTAGCTAGCTAACTGAGACAGACGTCTGCAACTTACAGCCAATCACTGGAAGAGTTAGGGGAAGGATTGAAAGAGCTGAAGGAGATTGCAACCCCATAGGAAGACCAACAGAGCTAAGCCAGACCGAGACTAAGCCATCAACTAAAGAGCATGCATGGGCTGATCTGAGGCCCCGGGGCTCTATGTAGCAGGGGACTGACTGCCTTGTCTGGCCTCAGTGGGAGAGAATGCGCTTAATCCTGTAGAGAATTGATGCACCAGGGTAGGGGAATGTAAGGGAAGGAGCATCCTCACAGAGGCTAAGGGGAGGGGGTGAAGAACTCTGGGAGGGGAGTCAGGAGGGGGCAACATTTGGGATGTAAATATAAAATAATTAAAAGAAGAAATAGTAGCACTAGATTGAGACAGGAAAACACAGTACGGATGTGCAACCTAGAAAGCGTAGACTTGCAGGGAGGGGAAGTTAAGTGAACAGGAAGAAAAGAATGGTAATATTCACAGTGAGAAAGTTGGCTCTAATTTGAGAATCTGTTAATGATACTGATCAATAAAAATAAAATTAAATGCCTCACGTGGTGGCTCACGCCTTTAATCCCAGTACTCAGGAGGCAGAGGCAGGTGGATTTCTGAGTTCGAGGCCAGCCTGGTCTACAAAGTGAGTTCCAGGACAGCCAGGGCTATACAGAGAAACCCTGTCTCGAAAAAAAAAAAATTAAAAAGTCTTGGGAAAACAAAAATGTGGCTTCTGCTCTCAGAAAAGTGGCAACCCAACAGGGAGCATGAAGAAACAGCAGGTAACAGTATAATATATGTATGTGTGTGTGTGTGTGTGTGTGTGTGTATGTGTGTGTGTGTGTGTATGTATATATATAGTATTATATATACTATGAATAATATAACATATACTATATAGTATATGTTATACATGTGTATGTGTAATATATACACATATATAGCATATTATATATATACTATGTAGTGGCTATTCCTGGTTGTCAACTTGACTATATTTGGAATGAACTACAAGCCAGAATTGGAAGGCTCACCAGTGACCCTTATCTGGAGGCTTGGAGATCCTTATCTGGATTTTGGTATGGAGATCTTGAGCCATAGTGGCTATGGATTCCAGAAGATTGAATCTCCGAGTTTAAGGAACACACCTTTAATCTGGGCTGCACCTTTCATCTGGGATTAAAGGTGTGGTGGAACACACCTTTAATCTGGGCTACACCTTCTGCTGGAGACAATATAAGGACATTGGAAGAAGGGAGTCTAGCTCTTGCTCTTGCTCCTTTTCCTGCTTGCTTTGTGAGACTGAGTAACTGCTAGATCCTTGGACTTCCATTCACAGCTGCGACTGAACCATTGTTGGGAATTGGGCTGCCGACTGTAAGTCATCAATAAATTCCTTTACTATCTAGAGACTATCCATAAGTTCTGTGACTCTAGAGAACCTGACTAATACAGAAGTTGGTACCAAGAGTGGGGTATTCCTGTGACAACCTGACCATGTTTTGGGGAGGACTGTGGAAGGACTTTGGAACTTTGGGCTTGAAGATCCATTCGTTGTTAAGAGCTCTGTCAAATGTTGTGTAAGAGCTTGGAAGATAATGTTGAGAACAGTGCAGAAGATGGAGGTCTGGCTTGTGAAATTTCAGAGGGAAAATTAAAGACTCTTTTCAGGGCCATTGCTATTTTGATTGGGAAGATTCTGTGGTTCTGGTTAGCTGAGGCTGAAGAATCAGCTGTGATTAACAAAATACCAGAACTACTAAAGTGAAACTTTTGCATTACTGGGACTATTGATGCTGGTTAGCTGGAGCTAAGAAATTAGCGGTGATTAAGAAGAGACCAGCATCACTGAGGTGACATCTTCTGGGAAGTGTTTTCTGAGAGCACAGAGGCTGTGTTCCAGAGATAGCCAAGGTTGTACCTTGTGCTGTGGCTGGACTTGGTAATGTGTAAGGGTCACCCAGGTGGAACTGGTTTTGAAGGCATGAAGGGGACAGGCAGAGCAGCTGAGGCTCAGCACTGTGAGAGGCCATGGAAGGCCATTAGTGTTACAGGTGCAGCCTCAGTTGCAATTGATGGCCCAGGACTGAAGGGGTCATGCAGTGTTTTGGAGATGCCAGGACCATGAATGACCACCAAGAACAGCAATAGCAGTGGAGCACAGGCATCTGGAGCCTAGAGGAAAAGCTGTGTGCTACAATGGACAGGGCTGGAGAAGTGACCCAAGCCCTTGGAGGAGCCCAGAAGATCGTGAGTTGGATCCCAGGCATTGGACAGTTGGAGTTTAATTTTTGCTTTTGACTGTGACTGTGCCCTGATATTTTTTCCTCTTGAAGGAAGAAAGTTTTTTAGTGAAGCCCACAATTAAGAGACTTTTAATTGTAAAGACTTTGGATTTTAAGAGAGATTGAAATTTTAAGAATTTATAAAGACTGTGGGACTTTTAAAGTTATTTAGATCTTGGGGATGAATAAGAAACTAAGGGTTGAGGCTTACTATTGATGTGTTTGTGTGTCAAGTTGACAAGGGGTTAATTGTACTGGTTAGTTTTGTGTCAACTTGACACAGCTGGAGTTATCACAGAGAAAGGAGCTTCAGTTGAGGAAATGCATTCATGAGATCCAACTGTAAGGCATTTTCTCAATTAGTGATCAAGGGGGAAAGGCCCCTTGTGGGTGGAACCATCTCTGGGCTGGTAGTCTTGAGTTTTATAAGAGAGCAGGCTGAGCAAGCCAAGGGAAGCAAGCCAGTAAAGAACATCCCTCCATGGCCTCTGCATCAGCTCCTGCTTCCTGACCTGCTTGAGTTCCAGTCCTGACTTCCTTTGGTGATGAACAGCAGTAAGGAAATGTAAGCCGAATAAACCCTTTCCTCCCCAATTTGCTTCTTGGTCATGAAGTTTGTGTAGGAATAGAGATCCTGACTAAGACATACTATAAACAATATACATATACTACATATATATATAATATATATAATATGTGTATATCTGTGTAGCCACAGGCTCCATAGGAGAGGAATAAGCAATGGACTGCAGTGGGAAACTTTGACTTGGGACTGGACAAAGAATCCACAGAGGAGTTTGCTATGATCTAGACCTTGACGTATGAACACTTATGAACTATTACATGTGTGATGGCGATGGGTTGGAAGCCAGAAAGAGGTTCACACACCAGAGTCCATACTTATTAATTCTCTTAGATCTTTGTACATCTTAGTTGCTTCATCTTCATAAGAGCTGGGGAGATGGATCAGTGGGCATAGCGCTTGCTGGGCAAGCATGAGAACAGGAGCTTGGATCTCCAGAACCCACATAAAGCTAGATATGGTAGCATTCCTCTGTAATACCAGAATGCCTACAGCAATACGGGAGGCAGAGATGGGAGCTGGAAGCTCTAGGGCCAGTTAGCCTGACATGTGCAGCAGTACAGTAACAGGAGACCTAACAAGATGGAAGGTCAGGCCCAGAACCCGAGGCTGTCCTCTGACTTCCATGTGTGTGAAGGCACATGTGTGTGTGCATGTGTACACAGAAGGGAAGGGTGATGATGCTTTGAATTTTGACCTGGAAAAATGGAAAGCATGAGTTAGCGTGCTTCACTTCATTGCTGACTGGAATGAAGGTCTATTGTCCTAAGACTGGGGCTGGATTTTACTGGACAGCTTTTAGATCTGAAGGATCCCAGTGGATCCTCCTCGTGAAAAGTACCAGGCCCTAGGAAACTAGAGCTAAAGCTCTTTCAAGGCTTGGTTTGACTCCAGGAATTTGGGGTCTTTTGACTCCTTGCATATCCAGAGCAGTCCAAGGGCCTGGGCATCTGGCCACCCTGGCTACTCAAACAAGATGTCACTAAACTCAGCCTTGCATCACTGGGACTGATTATCTGTCACCTAGAATCTTTCAGTAGCTACCTAGCTAGTTAGCTCCACCTCTGCTTCCTCCAACCCTGAATCTCTTCCCAACAAGTTACCTCAATCTTCTGCCTAAAATCCTGTGTGAGTTCCCAGTTCCCTCAAAGTGAAAGCTAAGGTCTTATGACATCCTTCAGGGCCCAGGATCTGTTTCCTGCCTGACTCCATTTCCTGCTGCTCTCCCCTTGGGCTCTGCTGCCTCCTCCCTCAGATTCTGCTGCCTCCTCCATCAGACTCGGCTGCCTCTTCCCTTTGCTCTGACTATACCCTCTGATTGGAGAGTCTTTCTTGAGGATATCCACATGCAACTGCCTCACTCCTTCAAATCTTTGCTCAAGTGTCAACTTCTCAAGGAAGCTCCTGACAACCCTTTCTAAAATAGTAACTGCATGCCGCCTCCCCGCAGCACGCTGCAACCCAGTTACCCTGCGATTATCTCTTCTACGAGCATTCATCGCCCAACTCACCTCGTCATTTACTGATTTTTCTCCTTGGCTCTTTCTCCGTCTCCCTTCCCTAGATGACGACAAGCCACATGAAGGCAGTGACTTTGACAGGTCTGCTGTATCCTAAGTGCCTAGAGCAGAAATACTGGCTGGTTTTGACTTGGTTCATTTGTACTGCTGCAGGCAGGCCAGGGAGCAAGACTACTTTCCACTGGTGATGATCAGTCAGTTGGTAACCAACTTCCATGGAGGATCTGAGTTCATTCCAGGGCAGAAGCAATTTACCTCCCATTGTCACGCTGAAAGTTGAGTCTAAACCTTGCACAAAGCTCTGGTCAGCTGATTCCTGATGAATCTTCTTTTCTGAGGGTCTCGGGTTAAGAGAGAGTTCTGGGGCTTTGAGGAAGCAAGCTGGGAAGCAAGACAGTAAGCGGATCCCCACTTAGGGCTGAGTGGGAGGAATTTTGCAATCCTGCAAAAGGGCCAGACTAGCTTTTCAGAGCTTTTCTCCTGAGATGAATGTGGTATTGCAACACCTAGAATCCCAGGATTTGAGAGGATGAAGCAGGAGGATTTCTTTTCAGCCAGCCTATTCAACATAGCAACTTTGATATTAGCCTGCAACACAGAGCCTATCTCAAAAAACAATGGGGCTGGAAAGACAGCCCAGCCATTAAGGGCACTTGTTCTTGCAGAGGATCTACATTTGATTCTCAGCACTGAGAAGGTAGCTCAAAAGTATCCACAATTTCAGTTCTGGGGAATCTAATGACATTCTCTTCTGGCCTTTGTATACACCAGGCACACATATGGTGCCCAGACATACATACATGCAGGCAAAACACCCACCAATGTTTCTTTTTAATTGGGATATACAGATTCAAGGCTGGAGAAACAGCTCAGTGGTTAAGAGCATTTGCTGTTCATGCACGGGTCACAGTGTGGCTCACAAACACCTGTACCTTCTGCCCAGCGCCCCCACCCCCACCCCCCGCCAATGTCCTCTTCCCTTTTGTACTTGCAGGGAGCCCTAGGTTTGATTCCTAGAAAAACAAAGTCAGGAGGCAGAGACAGAAGGATCAAGAGTTCAAGGTCATCCTACATTATTTAGTGAGTTCGAGGCTAACCTGGATTACAGAGATCCTGTGTGTTGACACCTGTGTCACAAACAAATAAGAAACAATAAAAAAGAACGCCTGAAAAATGAAACATAAAGCCCCAGTCTCCCCATTCTATGGACCTCGGTTGTCTGAGCCTGGCAGGCTTATTCCTGACGACGCAGTGGCTGAATGAAATGAGGAGGGTGTTGGTGCTGATCTCGCCTGTCAGTGCTCTGCACTCTGAGTCAAACCTACAAGAGAGGGAGCACGGTAAACAGGGGACTGGGTGCTCAGCCCCGTCAGGTCAACTCCACCTCTAAGCTACATTTTAATGCGTCCAAAAGGAACAGTTAAGCCTACACTGTCTTCCTTTCCACAGTCTGGGGATCAAGTGAAATAATGTATATGAAAATGTTCCTAACAGAATAAAGAGCTTTGCCAACAGTGAGAAATTGCTTTTATTCCAAATGATGTCAAGGGTGAGATTTCTAAGAAGTCATTTGTGTGGGTTGTTATTTGAAATCTTGTTTTGCTCTCTCTCTCTCTCTTTCTCTCTCTCTCTCCCCCTGTGTGTGTGTGAGAGAGAGAGAGAGAGACAGAGACAGTCAGAGACAGACAGACAGAGACACAGAGACAGACAAACAGAGAGACAGAGAAAGACACATAGACACAGACACACACAGACACACAGACAAAGAGAGAAAAAACACACAGGGAGATAGACAGGCAGCCACACACACAGAAACAGACAGACAGAGACTGAGAGAGATAGTGACAAACACACAGAGAAACAGAGACAAGTAGACAGACAGACACAGGCACACACACAGAGAGAGAGAGAGAGAGAGAGAGGAAGAGGAAGAGAGAGAGAGAGAGAGGAAGAGGAAGAGAGAGAGAGAGAGGAAGAGGAAGAGAGAGAGAGAGAGGAAGAGAGAGAGAGAGAGAGAGAGAGAGAGAGAGAGAGAGAGAGAGAGAGCAGGGCCTGCTTTATCCAGAACAGAGTAAGTGTGGTCTGAGTACCCAGTTTATTCTGAGGTATTCTGATGCTGTCTGGATGAGCACACTCAATTGTGTTCTACCCTTCTCTGACATGCAACCCTGCTACTTAGTTGTGAGCTAGGATCTTCGGGGCCACTGGAAGGAGGGGAAATTGGATCAGTAGCTCTGTTTGCTCAGGACCTGAGTAGCTATCAGTAGAAGCAGATCTGTTCTCTGCCCAGAGTCACCATTATCTCCTTCCACTCTGCAACTTGCATGTCTCTAACATCTTATTATTCCTAGCTAAGAAATGAGAAGACTTGGGGTCAGAGAGGTCTAGCTCGTTGGGAACCGGCAGCAGTGGCTTCTGAGTGACGCTGTGGCGTCTGCTGTCAAAGCCCGGCAGCTTCCATTGTGCATTAGCTGCTTGCCTCCGTGTGAGAAAAGACTTCATGTCTAGACGGGGCTCACCTCAAACTCAGAGATCCATCTGCTTGTGTCTCACAGCTACTAGGACTACTGAACTAGTGGACTATTCCAACTGATAGCCACACACTCTCCAAGGGGGTCTCACTGGGTACACAAACCACACTTAAAGGCAGGCCTTGTGCCCAGCAATGGATAATGAACACAAAACAATGAGCCCAATGGCATTTTCTGACGGTTTGGTTTTGTCTCAATGCTTTGTCTGGGCAATTTTTTAAACTTACAGGTCTTTTGCTTGTGTGTGTGTGTGTGTGTTTATATGTTTCTTGTACTATTTTTGGCTCCTTTTTCTTCTGCTTGTTTGTTTGGCTTGTCCTATTCTGGTTTGTTTGTTATTTTATTTTGTATTGTTACTACCACCACCACCACCATCACCATCATCATCATCATCATTTTAGATGCCTGTTGGCTTTGTAGTGAGAAAAAATGTGGACCTGCCTGACAGTCTCGTGTGCTTCCGGTAATAGCCTCTGGTGCTCTTGGCTGTTTCCCAAGAGCCATAGCTTCTACTCAAGGAGGCCCTGGGTCTTTAAATATCCTTATAAAGTCCGGTGCAGTACTTCGGACTCATGACAGTGCTGGACAGTGTTGTCCAATGGGTTGAGCAGTGGTGGCGGTAAGCCAGTCAGGTGATAACAGGCATTCTCATCAGAAGTAGCTGACTGAGTGAACCTCTTATACTCAGTGGTTCTGAGGTATCGTTTGCTTCAGCATCCGGGCACAGGGATGAGCCTGGGCAGTTTACAGCTGGCACTTGGGAGAGTTGTACGCACAGGCATTGTTGGCCTTAGCAGTCTTTCTGTCCCACTTCCCGGTATTTGGATGGTTCTAGGTCTGGGTGCCCTGAGTTTGTCTGCCCTGTGATCTACTGAAGTGGCTGTAGGGCAGGAATCCTTCTCACACAGAAGAGTGCACTAGTGAGATGTGTGGGTGAGTACGTGTGTTTATTTAGAAAGCATTTTGAGAGAAGAAAAATGGAGGAAGGACACAGATAGAATAGAGGGATGACGGCAGCAAGAAGGGAAATTGAGAACTGAGGGAGAGAGAAAGACAGAAATGCTAGTCTACGATGCCAGACATCCTGACATGCCAGGAAGAGGTTGGCCATGGGAGGTGGGACTTCCTGTGTCATAGCAAATATTCAGCACGTCCTCTGGCACAGCACTGTAGTTGATGACGCCAAGGGCACATGCGCTGAAGGCTTGGTTCCTATTGGGAGGTGGGGCCTACTGGAGGTCCTTTGGGGCACACCCTTGACGGGTAGCAAGCCACTCTTTCACTGTGCCTTCTTCAGCCCCTGAACTGAGCAATTTACTCGGTCTCTGTCTTGCTCCCAGCAGGCTGTGTGGTCTCACTGGAGGACTAAAGAAAGGGACCTTCAATCTTAGAAACCCCAAAACCATGAGTTGTGGCCAATCTTTTCCCTCTTTATGAAGCATATCAGGTTATTTCCTTACAGCGGTGGAGAACTGACTAACATACTTGATATGGGTTTGTGGGAGAGCAAAGCCAGAATAATGAAAGAACCAACTTGCACCTTCTAATGCTTTCAAGGTATCTCCATCCGTTTTCTGCAGCCATAGTAGGATGCTTGATGCTAGGAAATTTATAAAGGAAAGAGGTCTCTTTAGGGTAGTAGAGAGTGGGACTCTCAAGAATCTGATGACAACAACTGCCAAGTTTCTCCAGAGGGTCTTGTTCTGCTTCAACTCATAGCAGAAAAACTAGTGGCTGCATGCTAGAAAGGCAGGACACAGGTGTGGCCTGGCTTTATAACAGCCCGTTCCTTCAGTAGCTAATCTTGTCGTCAGCGTTAACCCCTCTTATGGAACTAGTCACCTCTTAAAGACTTCATCACCCCTCAACACCATTAGAATAGGAACCAAATGTCAACATGCACTTCAGAGGAGACAACCCATATTCAGACCACAGCAGGAGGAACTAAAGCAGGAAGTTTTGGTGTCACACCCACACTACAGACATAACACGATCCAGGCTGGTGGTGTGACTGGCCACATCTTCCTAGTGTGTAAAGTAAGGATCTGGGGTTGGATAATGTCTGAGATGCTTCTTGTCCTCCCATGAGCTCTTGAAAGCTAAGGGTACAAGGAACTTGAGGTGGGCTTGATGGCGACCCTCTGGCTCAAGGGAAGGAAACATGCGAGCCCCCAGTGAGAGAGGACTTCAGTTTGGGAAGACAAGACATGGTCGGTCATGTGGGCGTAACTGGATGAGAGAGCGGTACCTGCTGAAGCAACAGGTTTGTCATCCCTTGACAAACCCTGCAGCCCAGGTGGAGGTCTGGGCTTGCAAAACACTGGCTAAGCATGGCAAGACATTAATCTGTGGGGGGAGAGACTAGCGGGTATGGGTATGTGCATCAGCTGACCACAGGACAAGGACTAGGAATGACAACAGCAGGAAATGGGACAGGGAACGAGGCAAGAATGTTCTGATCTTCCTGTATACATCGCCACACCCAGTTTACATTTTACTGGAGAGAAAAACCTAGGGCTTCTTGGACGCTAGGTAAGCACTCTGAACAACCTCCAACTGAGCCCCATTCTGAGCCCAAATTGCAGAGCCCATCTTTATGCAGAGCAATTTGGGCATAAGGAGTGTGCACTGGGGCTCTTTAGTATGGGGGAGGGGAATGCTAACAGAGATGACACTTCCACTCTTCAACACGGGAAAGTGCAGTTGACTGATTAGTGCGCATATGAGAACAGATATCATTTTATTTGTTTTCTAAACTAGCCTGGCAGGGCCTGGGTAGTTACTTAGTTTTTAAATAAGGGAGATAAAAAAAAACAACATCTAGGAGTCTGCGGTTGTGCTCACGTGTGTCACAGCTTGTGAGGAGGTTGCTGAAATCCCAAATCAATAAGATAATTGAGTTATTTCTCTTGAGTGTTTCAGGCTATTACTTTAAGTGGACACAGGGCAGTTGGCTGTGTTTGTTGAGCTGTAATCAGCTTTGGACTCATTGGGCACATTGATCTCTTCCAACACCATTTGGTGTTTGCGTTGAACTGGGAGAAGTTGCCTCTGTCTCCTCCGTTCAGCCCATTCCTCCCTCTGTCCTTCCTCCCCATTCCCTGGGCTTCTGAAAAACCAAAGCAAACACGTATTTTCCTCTGCCAGCTGGGCTGGAAGCTTTCCGCTCCACATCACTTGTTCTAATGGCAGAAATCAATTTTCTAAGATGCTACACTTCTACACACACACACACACACACACACACACACACACACACACACACACCCTCTTCTCAACAAATGTGCTTTTTAATTTAGAAAAAGCGTCAAAACAACAGGTCCACTATAGTTCTGCAGTGTGTCCTAGGGCAGAAAAGCAGTTCCCAATCCAGCAAGGGACATTGTCCTCATTGAAGCTGCTCTCAGCTCACAATCCCAACCTTTGTGACGACCAAAGAATCATGGCCTGTCCCTTTCCCCTCAGACTCCACCCTGCTGGCCCCCAAAGGTCACTGTCAGTGATGTCACGGGAAAATATGTGTTAAGAGAGCCTGTCCTCAAAGCAGCCCTGGAAACTGTTGGTGGATTCCAGAAAGTTGGCAGGGTTGGCCTCCTTCTGCTCAGCCCTGGCCCTGAGGAACTCCTCCATCTTGAATGCAGAACACTGGGGAAGGACTCCACTGGGGCTGATGTGACCTGGGTGGGTGATCCCTCTGACAGTGTGGATGCGCTGCCCTCTACTGTGGCTCCCATATCCTCTCCCCTGGCAACCCATGGAGCACATGGGTGGCCTAGCCCCTCCCTCCAGCCCCCAGCCTCTCCCTGCATAGCTGCTTTTTCTCTTCTTTGTGTTTGTTCCCCTCTTGAATCCCCTCCTCCCTTCACCTTTACTAGACTCCCACAAAGAGATGCAGACTCAGGCACATCCCATCCTGCTTCACACATCCAGCGCTCTCTATTAACCCTCTCCGGCTCTAACTGGGGACCAGAAAATAATCCAGCCAAAGCCCAGACTTGTCAGCAGTGCCTTCAGCTAGAGCCCACATAGGCTGTTCACCTGTTAAGAGCCTCTCACAAAAAGTGTAAGGTTGCAGACATCATGGAAAATGTAGAAAGGAACTCAAACTCCAGAAGAAGATCTCCACCAAGATCCCACCAACCAAAGAACATACAAGGGCTGGGCCTAGGCCTCCCCTGCATATATGTAGCAGATGTGCAGCTTGGTCTTCATGTGAGTACTGAATAACTGGAGCAGAGACTATCCCAAAAGCTGTTATATGTATGTGGGATGTGTTCTTCTAGTTGGGCTGCCTTGTCAGGCCTCAATGGAAAAAGATGTGCCTAGACTCACAGACTCAACATGGGGGTGGGCGCCCACTCAGAGGAGAAGGGAAGGGGCATGGGAGAGCGAGTGACCAGGGGTCATCAGTGAGTGGAATGCAAAGCGAATAAGTAAAAATAAATAAAATAAGTATAAAGAGACAGATAGATAAATAGATCAATAAATAGTTCACCTTCTTAGTGCTGCCTACAGGACTTGGACTGTCCTGGGTATCTGCACGTGACTTCCAATGATGCTTCAAGCTACTCCTGTTGGGAGCTGACTGCACTATGATTTTTTAAGCTAAGAAGACCAGGGCAGGGTAGGGAGGTATTAAATAGCCAGGTAAGTAAAGTGTTTACCTTATAAGCTTGAAGACCTGAGTGCTGATCTATAAAACCCATGCTTTAAAAGACAGCTATGGTTGCTTGTGCCTGTTATTCCAAGTCTGCAAAGCAGAGACAGACAGATCCCTGGGGCTCTGGGGCTCGCCAGCCTAGCTACTTTTTGTTGTTGTTAAAAAGAAGAAAAGCAATAAATAAATAAACGAATAAATAAGGAAATAAATAAATAAAATGGTCATTGAGTACTGATGAGGCTAGGTTGTTCTCTGTCCTTCACACATACATGCACATAGTACATACACATAATCACACGCGTGCACATACACATACACACACACACACACAAGCACAGGTACACAGACAGACAGACACAATACATGTAGCAGGTTTAAAAGTAGGCTTTTTGCCTTGAAATCTAAGACTCTGTACTACCCTGCACTTCAGAAGCTAGCCAGGATTATTTACCCTACAGAAGGAAGGGAAGGGGGTGTGCATATGCTTACACACACACACACACACACACACACACACACACACACACACACACACAGAGTGTGTAGTGGGAATTAGTTAACTGCCTTTGAGCTCCCGGTGGGTCACACATGTGCACCTGCCCAAATCTCTAGATTTGAGAATGAAACACACACACACACACACACACACACACACACACACACACACACACACGCCAGTTAATTTTGATACGACTTGGCTAGCTCAAAAGCCGGGCACTTCTAATCCTTCCCAAGGCTAGCAAACACTCTCCTCTGGTGTACCTGAATTAACCTCCAAATCTACATTTTATTTTGTTCTGTCTTGGCAGAACTAAACTGTCAACTATCTTGCCTTGTGTGTTCTTTCCTGGGCAGTATCTTTCTGTCTGTAGGTGAATAAGGCAATTTTTTGTCCAGTGGCTACCTTGCCACAACTGGAGTAACTTAATATGGCAGTTTTGATGCTCAAATTTTTCTTTGAAAGAGGAATGGGGAAGCTGTCAGGAGCAAACATGTCTCTTTGTCAAATGATCCCTAATAATAAAATAATGTTAAATGTCACATTCTGTGGATTTCTGATGTTTTTGAAGATTATTATGTAAAGTATATCTGAACTGTTAAACCTTAGCTACTCTTAGCCATTTCTATTTGCGTAAACTGAAAACACTTTGTTATAGTTAAATCAGAATCCAGTATAACCATAAGTTTACTATCTGACCCTTGACTTGTGCTACTTAATCATCCTAAACAATTTGTAATAGCAGCCTTGTGTTCTTAAATGAGTTGCATAGGCACAATGCCTACCTAAGAGTAACAATATTAATCTCAAATTTTGAATCAATATAAAAATTTATACCAATGGAAACCTTAAATCTGTATCAATATAAATTCTGTAACAATGTAAGAAAATATAACTTTGGTTTTGCATCAATTATAATTATTTCTATCAATGTAAGATTATGGCTACACAATGCTTTGTTCAAGAATAAAATTAGTGGTCCATTCCATCTGTTTCCTTCGTGTTCAAAATTATGACCATTTCCAAATTATCCCTTAAAATGACAGCCTATCTATAATTTATAAGTAACCATAACCAGACACCCACACCCAAGGGATTTGGATGATGGTTCTCCATGGCTTCTTCCTGCTGAATGGGAGCAATGAGAAATTCTTTAAATGGATGGGGAGGGGGAGGAAATTAGAAAAAGTGGTTAAGAAAGTTAGCTTTAGCATCTGTTATTCAGTCTCTGTATGCTTAGAAGGCTCGGGGGTTGACTGGAGTTTTGTCTAGATCCTTCTGAAATGTTGGATGAAGCAAGATCATCTGGAATCAGCAGCAATTCCTGAAGCTGTTCAGGATGCAAGTATTTGGACAGCATTAGGAAGCAGGGGGGCTGGAACAGCAGGACATTTCAGCGTACCAGCAGATGAATCTTGTCAGAGTTGTACATTCTGCAGTATATGAATCTCACAACCAAAGTTTTAGTAGTATTAAGGTATTTGTATGGATCGTGCAAGGTGAAGAGATCAGCTAAGGATAAAATCTTGCTCCTTGCTTGAGCAGGGGAAAGACAACTATCCTTTTATGAGTTAATTTGATCAATAACCAATTGTGATAAATCTTCATTCATGCCACATGAAGGAAGGCACAAAGAATCTTAAGGATTCTATAACCAGGAAGATTTATTGTCTAATTTTATCTGAAGTTTTGGCTAGAGACATTATTGTGTCTAAGCCGATTACTGGGCTGTTCCCATGTTGAGGAATCAGCAGATCAAGTAACCTGTCCTGTTTGATTTTCTTGAAACTGTTTTTTTTTTTTTTCTGTAGCCAAGATCTTCAGGGATCTTCTCCTGTCATATCTGATCCATACTGGAAAGGACCCAAAGCCTTTTCTCCTCTCCTGTCAACACAAATACAGAGCCTCTCTCCCCAAATAGCATGTCCTCAGTTCAGTAACTGGAAATCATTAAAGGTGTAGATGGAATTAATTTAGTAGCTTGTCTCCTTGCCCAAAGGAATTTTAATATAACCAACTGTCTTAGGGTTTTACTGCTGTGAGCAGACACCATGACTAAGGCAACTCTTATGAGGACAACATTTAATTGGGGCTGGCTTACAGGTTCAGAGGTTCAGTCCACTATCATCAAGGCAGGAACATGGCAACATCCAGGCAGGCATAGTGCAGGAGGAGCTGAGAGTTCAACAGTGACAGACCTACTCCAACAAGGCCACAACTTCTAATAGTGCCAGTCCCTAGCCCAAGCATATACAAACCATCATGCCACCAAACTTATAACCACAAGAATTTTGGTAATTAAAATGATTAGTTTTTAATAGTGAGAGGTCTAAGTTTCTACTGTCTGAGATAGGTTAGGCTACCTATCCCCTGATTATGGCCCGCTTTTTAAGGATCAAAAGCTTCAATATTTATTATCTATGTCTACTTATTGTGTAAGCCTATTTTCAGGCTCTATTTTTGTCATACTAGGCAAAGCAATCCCAGAAATACCATGTAGACCATAGTCAAAGATCATGAGCATTTGCCCTGGCAAGACCTTTTCAAATCTTCTCTAAACCTTTTTTTTTTCATTCAATCTCCCCATATTCTCTCTCTATGGAGCTTAATATCTCTGTGGGTATATATTCCCTTTCTTTTTATGTAGCTTGGATTAACATAAGTTTCTTCTGTATTTAGTCTTAACTAAATTCCCTTCTACTTACTGTATAAGCCTTCTTTAAAACATTTTGTTTCATTCAATCTGTTCTATCTCTGTGCCTTTATTTACTGCATTTGAGGCCAAAGGCTTGGATTTCTTTATTTCATGTATACGTAAGAACATTTAAACAATTATCATTATACTCCCTTCTATCCTTAAAAACAATTAAACCAAATTCTATATATCTCTATCCTTTGATTATTTGGGTACGGGAGGCAGGTGGCTTCTAGTGTCTGCCTGTCTCTGTCTTCCTCTGAGCAACCAGCCTCTTTGCTTAGCAGGGGCTCCCAGTCTCTCTAAGCTCAAGATCTTTGTATCTTTCTGAACCACTGGAAGAAATCCCCACAGGGCTGGGGCAAAATCTGTAGCCTGCTAAGAAACCAGTTATCCCCGAATCTTAATCTAACATCATGCCGTGTGTGTATTCCATCTAAGAATCTCTAAATAATTTTTAATTGTGAGATTTTGACAGACATGTTAGACTCCATCTGTAGCAGGAATTAGTTCACCTGTTCTGAGCTCCCAGTGGGTCACACGAGGACGATCACCCACACAAGAGCTCTCTGGATTCATAAATGAAACACACACACACACACACACACACACACACACACACACACACACACACACCAGTTAATTTTGATATGACTTGGCTAGCTCAAAGGGTGGGCACTTCTAATCCTTCCTGCAGCTAGCAAATACTCCGCTCTGGTATACCTGAATTAACACCCTCCAAATCTACATTTTATCTTTGCTGCCCTGTAACCCCAGAGGGCCACTTTCTCTTTCTGCCTACATTGCTGGATGATGTCTCCTCTGCAGCTCTTAAATCTGATCCCTCTGCCTCAGAGTCACGTCTCCATTCTTTCTCTCTTCTGCCTCAAGCCCATGGAATCCTAAAAGTCCTGCCTCTGTCTTCCTAGTCATTGGCTGTTGGCAACTTTATTTCCCAATCAGAGTCAACTGCGGCCAGACCTCCTTTAGCCTACTTGGTGGACACTGCACACACAGTTTTTAGGTAACACAATTAGCATAAGAAAGCAAGCCACCACAGAGGTAGTGAGAGGCACAGGTGTAGGGACTGTGTAGACAGTGTAGGAACCTGGAGATTTATAACCGAGGTCAGGGGAGCACTGACCTCGTCGGTTTGCAGTTTCCTCTCTTTAGAACCAGTCTTCTCACTAAACCCTGCTCAAGGCTGCCCCTCAGGGTGCGGCCACTCAACACTCCAGGTCCATTAGAAAGACGTCCTGGCTTCAATCCGGCCCCATCTCATGTCCATCTTGTATGGTTAGCGACTCTCTGTTTCAGCTCACCCTGTCCCACATTCCTCCTATTTAGGATTCAAGCCTTTGTTGGCCATGTGCTTTGGCAGCTCTATACCCTCCTATCACCCTTTTAGATGACTTCCTGTGGTCTTTTGAGTCCCAGCTGGTGACATCTTATCATCTTATGTCTTTTCCTATAACATCTCGACATCTATCTGACTCTTCATTTTAAATGTGGTCAGTGCCGAGGGTTAGGACAATCTCCATGTTAGTGCTTAGAGGTTACTAGACTAGATGGGAGGCTGGGCTAGCAGAGCATCCGGGAGCAGTTTCGATATCCTAGCCTTCCCAGAGAGACCAGGAAGAGGAGGGCATTGCAAAGAAAGGGTCTTCCTGGGTCTGGGGAAGGGCTCTCCAGTAGAGCTTACTGGGCCATCTAATTTCAGAGTCAGACCAGCAGAGGCCATCACATACTCACGGGAAGTTTCTGGAAAGTTTTGCCTCACTGCAGGAGACTTTCCTAGAAGACCTTTTGACGACTCTTTCAACCCTTTACCCGATTCCGATATAGCTGAGGTGTTCTGCAGGTTGTACAGAAGGCAGGGGCTCTAAAAATAGAAAGCATTATTATTACCGATTAAATTTCTTTCCACCTACAGAATTTTCTCAAAGTAATAAGAAGAGGAAGCCTGAGTGTGCTCAAGTGTTCAGGGAGCAAGGGTGTGTGATGAGAGGGGGGGGGTGCACAGCCAAGGTGAGGCCAGGCTGGTAAGATGAGGGTTAGGGTAACCAGTACTGGGTAGGGGGACCTTACTCTTACTCGTTATCTCTGAAGGGACCGTGCATTGGGGCACTGAGGACTCCGTGCAGCCAGAGCCAGCCCTGAGCCTTCGGGGTTGAGCTGGTCTTTGTACCTGTCTGCATTAGGGCAAGGCAGGAATGCTCCCAGAAACTCAGACAGCCTCTGATGTCGTTGCACTTTTGCCTTCTGAAGCATTTCCTACTCCCTGAAACTCCTTGGAGACGAGTCTGACTGGAACTGGTGTGTTTCTGAGGACAGCTATGGTGTCGAGGAAGCTAGAAAAGCAGATGGAGAGACAGTGGGAAATACACAGTTTATGTTTCCCTCAGCACACCCCCCACTCTGTCTCTGTCTCTGTCTCTGTCTCTGTCTCTGTCTCTGTCTCTGTCTGTCTGTCTCTGACTGTTTCTGTCTCTCTCTTTGTGTCTCTCTCTTCTCTCTCTCCCTCTCTTTCCCTCTCCCCCCCCACACTCTGTGTGTGTGTGTGTGTGTGTGTGTGTGTGTGTGTGTGTGTGTGTGTGTGTGTGTTGTAAAGGCCAGAAGTCTATTTGGTCTCTTCCTG
Organism: Mus musculus; assembly: GCF_000001635.26. Lineage (NCBI taxonomy): Eukaryota > Metazoa > Chordata > Mammalia > Rodentia > Muridae > Mus > Mus musculus. Next base: position 167,573,587 of record NC_000067.6, read on the forward strand.
GAACCTGAAGCTCACTGATTTACTGATTTGGAAAGACTAACCTGCCAGCCAGCAGGTCCAGGGGATTTGCCTGCCTTCCTCCACTCAGAGCACTGGGTTACAGATGTGCATGCCACACCTGGCTTCTATAAGTGTGCTGGGTCTCCAAACTCAGGGCTGCATGCTCACCAGGTGCTGAGTCAGGTCCTCATGCTTGCCAGGCAAGCCCTCTACCCACTGTCATCTCCACAGGTTCACTTCCCCCCTACTTCTCTTCCCTCCCCTTCCTTCTCTTCCTCTCCCTTTCCTTCCCCTCCCTTCCTCTCCTTTCCCTCTTTCTCTCCTTTCCCTCTTTCTCCCCTCCCCCTCTCTCTCCCCTGTCTACTCTTTTCCCTAGCATTTCTCAAACTGAGATAGCTTTAAGTCCTACAAATCTGGATTCACCTTGTCAGCCCACTAGAGGAACTTAGTAGTGCCTCCTTCGGACAGCAACACAAAGTCTAGCCACCATCATGCATGCGTCATATCCCTTCCTGTCTCCCATGGCTTAGCCGTCATCACAGGAACCTTCTCAGACACTCTGCAAGTGATCATGATGTCCACATGAAATCCAGCAGGACCGAGCACGAAACCCGGCTCTGCAGGTAACTAGTTGGGGGTTACTTGGCTCTGAAATGGAGTTGTACCAAGCGGCCATTTGTTTACAGGTAAAAAGGGTTGTATGACATTTTCCCCCCATGTGGTTTAACATAACTCCTCCAAGTTTTCTCTTCTGTGAGGTAAAGAAAATGGATAATGAAGTCGGTCTCGCCTGGTGGTGGTGAAGAGGGGTTGAGTGCTTTGCATGCCTCCTAGCACCGGGCTTAACAGATGCTAGCTAGTAGCTTGGTATGGATATTCGTATGGCCCCAGCTTGGTGGTCTCATTTCCCAGGCTGAAGTCAGTGGTCTCCATTGGTTATGGGGCAGGAAGTCTTGGGGAGCTTTTCAGTTCACAGGATGGTCAGCACATTCTCACTGTCTGTAGGTTTGCCCTTCCACTGCATTGCATAGCTTAATATAATAAAACATATATTGTATATATTACTTTATATAATCATATACAGTTTAGGACATAAATATATAAAATGTAACACAAGAAAAATTAAGCTCGTTTAAGCCCAGAAAGCCCAACAGGAGGGGTGTGATTTTCCTCAATGGCCTGATGTCACAGAGACTGTAAGTGACCGCCCAGCAAGGATATTTTTGTTTGTTTTTTCCAGTTCATGATTTCAGCCACTAAGTCATATGTCCTTTCTTCAGCCTTCATGACTGTCCCCGCACTCCCTAGATCTCAGCTTCTTAAACTATGTGTTGGGATCCCATGTTGAGTGGAGACTGTGAACAGTCTGGCACCAGTTAAAAGTTCCTGAAAGTGTAAATGGCCAAAAAATTAACTCAAAATTAAATGTGTATGAATCTGAGGTGTTTCTGGCAGTGCTGTATCATGACTTTGCCATAGTCTTGGTTCTGAACACACAACATACACACTCTGCACCAGGCATGCCGTCAACACCAGGCATGCTGTTACAACACACCCTAACAACGGGGATCGCCCAGAGCATCTCAGCTCAGACTAAAGACTGTTGTAGGCTACAAACTGTGTCATTTGTTTTGTTGTTGTTATTTTTTTGTGTTGTTTTGTTTTTAGTGTACACACCGTTTCCTGCTCTCATAGAAACAAAATGGTATAATTAGGAAAAACAAAGACTTTTTAATATTTTCCCCTTGTCATTCCTCAGTATGTAAGCATCAAAATAGTGTATTTGGGGATTGTGTTGTATTCAAAGTTTGATTTTATGAATTACAGCTTGGGTTTCATAAAAAAAAAACATTGAATAGATTTTGGCTTGGGATTAGAGCAAGATGCCCAACAATTTCTGAAACAGCCCTAAAGAGACTTCTGCCATTGTATGCTCTGTATTTATTTTATGTGATGTTCTCAGCACTGAGGTTTATAAAATAAAAATACAAACCAACACCAAAAAATGTTGAAGATTCTCTACATCCTGCCGTGTCAACTATTCTGCTAAGATTTATTGCTTGTGTAAAAATAAACAAGTATATCTATTAGCATGCAAATTTGCTTTTAGCGTTGCTAAATTATATATATGTACCAAAGAATGACTTTAAAACAAGTTTCCTTGTGATTTATTATCAGTAAATGCTTGACACCTAATTTCTATGCCTATATATCCTGGGTCATGTACATTTTTCTTAGATGTCACATTCCAACAAACATTTCTCAACTGCTGCTCACGCAGGCAATCCTTGTTATAGTTAGTGATCAAAAGAAATGCCATCAAATTAGGAGAGCTTTACTGGGGAGAAGAAGGGTTTTAGCAGGAGATCAGGTCTCCGGGAGACAAAACAAGTAAATGGGGGTGAAATCTCATATATGCATGTATGAAAGTGCCAGGGGATAAAATGTCCCTGGTCAGGGGATGGACAGCTCAGCTGGCAGAGTGTTTGTGTAGCATCAGGAAGCTCTGGAATTGGTAGACCCTTGCCTAGCATGCAGGAAGCTCTGAACTTGATTCCCACCACCACATAAGCCAGGCATGGTTGCACACGTCTGTCATCCCAGCACCTGGGAGGTGAGGCAGAGGAATCAGAAAGACAAAGTTATCCTTGGAGCTGTATAGCCAGATTGACGCGAGTCTTGGATACACGGCACTGTAAAAAAAAAAAAAATGAAAAAAAGAAACAAAAACAAACAAACCCTGAAGGGGCCCCCTCTACGCCCTCACCTGGCCCCACAAGCCTGTTCTTGGCGCTTCTGGTGACTATCTTCAAGCCACCCAATTGCCGATCTGTGACATTTTTTTCCTCTATAGGAGAGGAGGGATCTGACTCATTTGCAGCTCCCGTCTCGTTCTGCCTTTTGTTTCTTCCATGCTTATCCACATAAAACATTTGTTCCACCACTGAGCTACACGCCTCAGCCCCCAAGCCATCCTATTTTAAACCACTCATTTTGTGTTTTTGAAGGATGCTCATTTTTTTGAAAAATAAATTTCCATTTTAGACAGTATTTTCTACTTCTACTCTATAACTGAGGAATTCCTCTGTGACCACAGGTAGACTCTTGCCAGCCTTCCTATCCCTTTCATGTCCAGGGTGTCATTTACATTGTGTTCTTTAGTTATTATTAAGTCCTCTGTTTTGTGTATATGTTGATTTTTAAACTTGGAACTGCATGAGCGTTGACAGTATAATCATGCAACTATTCTTTCTTCAGAACCAAAAAGTGTGATTAGACTCATAGAAAAAAACAGTTCCATGCTATTAAGTTTCCATTCTAGGGAGAACGCTTGAAGAGTCAGTGATCCGTCAGAATTATGATGCAGTTTCATTTCTGTATATTTTAACTGTGACTTTTTTTATAGGTCTTGGCTAATTTTTCCTGGTATTCTAAATTTCCTCCCTTTCTTATCATTTATAATATAACGCTGTTCTTTCTATTTAGCCCTGCAGTCACTGAGATGACTAACACTGTCAACTGGATGGGATCTTACATCACCTAGGAGACAAGCCTCTGGCTGTGCCTTTGTGGGATGGTCTGGCTAGGTGAACTGAGTTTGAAAGACCCACCTTAACCATCCCATGGCACCAGCCCATGGCCTGGACTCCTGGACAGATAGAAAGGAGACAGTGAACCGGGTCCTAGCATCCATCATGCGCTGCATCCTGACTGTTGATGGAATGTGACCAGCTGTCTATGGGTCCTACTATTCTGCTTCCCTACCTCCTTGGGCGTATGTCCTTAAACCAAAACCCCAAATAGACCCTTCCCCCTTTACATTGTTGTTTTGTTTGTTTGTTTTATTTTGTTAGGGTATTTTATCTCAGCTACAGGAGAGATGATCAAGACAATCATCCAGTTCACACTTGTCACAAGAGAAGTCCTTTGACCTGGACGACAGTCCTCCGAGTGTCCTGTTCTCTAGCTTGCTAGAAAAATTCTCTGGGAATGTCAGTTCACTCCCTGTCTTTTGTGACCACATATTCTCCTCTAGGACACCTGCTTTGCTTGTCTGGAGGGTGCATGTGAGTGGCTATAGGAGGGGATCCCAAAGGCTGACCCCTTGGGTCTTTTGTATGTGTGGAATCCCTTCTCCCACCCACCCCCAACTTGGTTAGTTTATCTAGAGTTCTGGGCTTGGGGTTATTTTTCCAGAGTGTTGACTCAGAACATACTGTTTGGTGGTGACTGGGAGGCCATGGCTTTGTAGGGGGCCAGCATTGCTCCTCACTGGTTTGGTGGCTTTTAGTGTCTCCTTAATCCTCAGTGTTTTCTCAGTTCTCACTGGGATGTGAGGGGCTTTGACCTCATTTCTCAGCTTTGAGTTGTAAGGGGGGAGGTATGTGTGGCCTCATTTTATAACTTTTACAAGTTCCAGACAGTTATCTTTTCTGGGATTTCTTTGTTGTTATCTCCTGTTCATATTCTGCACACTGATTTCCTAGAGTCTGTAAATGGAAGGTCCACCCACTGGATTGATCTTTTCTGGCCCTCCCCACCCCTATCCCTGATGTTTTCTCTCTCTTCATTTTTGTTATTGTTCTCGTTAGTTATGGGTAGGTGTCTTGGCTCCAGCTGGCCTTGACCTTAACCTGTGGCAATCCTCCCGCCTCAGTCCCTCAAAGGCTGGAATTATAGACATGTGACACAATACCTGGCTGGCTCACCCACCCTTCCTTCCTTCCTTCCTTCCTCCCTCCCTCCCTCCCTCCCTCCCTCCCTCCCTCCCTCCCTTCCTTCCTTCCTTCCTTCCTTCCTTCCTTCCTTCTTCCCTCCCTCCCTCCCTCCCTCCCTCCCTCCCTCCCTGCCTGCCTGCCTGCCTGCCTTCTTTCTCTCTCTCTCTCTCTCTCTCTCTCTCTCTCTCTCTCTCTCTCTCTCTCTCTTTCTTTCTTTCTTTCTTTTCTTCCCTTCCTCTCCCTCCTCTTCCCCCTCCTCCTCCTCCTTCTGTCTCTGTCTCTCTCTCTGTCTCTGTCTCTCTCTCAATCTGTGTTGCTGGGAGAATTTTTTAAAACTTTATTTTATAATAACTCTTGCTGTCTGCATGTTACATATTTACAGCAGTAGTTTTTGTTTTATGCATGGGATGTCTCTCTGAATCGCTAACACCAGTTAGAATTATTCAAAAAGGTTTCACTTTGAGTAATTGCTGGAGCGATGGCTTGGTGGTGAAGACCAGGAGCTGCCCTTGCAGAGGACGCAAGTTTGGACGCCAGTACCCGTGTTGGATGGCTTACAACTCCTGTAACTCTGGCTCCAGGGGATCCAACGCCTTCCTTTGGCATCTGCTCTTATGTGTATGTGTTTTTACATATATTCATATACCAATTAAAAATAAAAATTAATTTTTACTTTTTTGTTGTTGTGATTGTTTTCTGGAGTTTGTGTTTTATTTATTCACCTAGATGCCTGTGTGTGTGTGTGTGTGTGTGTGTGTGTGTGTGTGATGTTGCTTTAACCCAAACATTTAACATTTGGGCACCTCTTCATAGTATTTGATTGACACTGTAAATTGATTCATTTCTGAAGCCAGCACAGAGATCTTTTGTGAGAGTGTAGTCCTGTTTTCTTTATTTAGAAAAAAAATTTAGATTTGTTTATTTTATTGTATATCATACATGTATGAGTGTTTTGCCAGTGTATGTGTATGTATCTATACAACATATGTGGTATCAGAGCCCCTGGAACCGGATTTATGAATGGTTGTGAGTCACCGTGTGAGTGTTGTTTTCTGCAAGAGCAACAAGCACTCTCAACTGCTGAGTCATGTCTCCAACCCCACTCCTGTTTCTTAACAGAATTCTTAACTGAATTCTTAATTCTGTCCATTTTCGGAATGGACATCAGTTAAAGTCACAAACTCTCTGCATATATGTTACTTATAATCCTAAGAATGCAAAGATCAGACTCTTTTATGGAATAATAAGCATAAAAATGGATAATAGTCATGAGGAGAAGTAACAAGGAGCGCAGTTAGGAACATAGCTCAGAGATTTAACTTACACTGGAGTTTCTGATGTTTTTTCCTGAGATGGTGGACATTGGTTTTATGCTGCGGCTACAATAACAGACTCAAGTTGCCTGGCAGAGTGGATATAGAAGCTTTCCCAGCAGATAAAATAGCACATTCAGAGGTCCTGGGACAGGGAAGATCATGGCATGGTTTGGGCACTGAAGGGAGGCTTGTGTGGCTATGAAGCAGTGACCAAGGGCATAGATACACACCTTTAGTGTGTATATGTGCATGTGTGCGTGTGTAGGTGTGTGGAGGAGGACCAGTCAGAGGCCAGAACATGGGAGCCTCAAAGATCAAGTTTTGGGAAACACGTTTATTTCTCAGTCCAACAACCAATCACTACGGGATTTAAAGCCTAAAATGATGGAAAGTAGAAACCGAGAAAGAAGTCAAGAGGGCTTTATAGGATGAGAGTAGAGGGCAGAACCAGTGGATTCGTTGGTGATACAGAGAAGGGATAGGTGAGATGGGAGTGAGAAACAAGGATCACAAGGTTGAGCCTCAGACTTTTGACCTGAACCTTGGCAGACAGAAATGCCAATTGGAGCAGAGAACTCTGATAGGCTGGTTTAGATGGCATTCCTGAGTCTAGTTGGGCCATGCTAACTGGCAGTCTCCAAGTATACCCACCCCTCAGTATAGATCCTAACGTCTGGAGAGGACTGAATCAAGGAGACAGAGAGACCTGTGTCAAGAAGGGGTGGCCAGACATGCGTTTTCAAATTTGAAAGTAAAGGATGGCTTGGAGAGACTAGCATTCGATCATTGGATGTCCAGGCCAGGCCGCAGGACTAGGAAGCACATGGACAACAGTAGGAGGGGCTGAATGTTGTCCGAGTGGAGTGGTTGCTGGACTGTGTGATGGTTTTGTTTTTAATTTTTCTTAGAGGCTCCCATTGTGTTTGCCATAATGGCCACAGAGCGTGCCCACCGGCGTTGGCTATCTTCTGCCTTTTGGACAGCATTTCGCTTTAGTCAGACAGCTATTTTTGTTTGTTGGTTGGTTTCTGTGAACCTCACAGGGCCATTCTGGCTTGTTTGGTTGTTTCTCAGCTACTTGCCTGGGAGATGAAACATATGGAGAAGGAGAAATAGGCTGAGACTTGCGATATTAATAGCAAAGCCAGACAATTCAGAAAATTAAAGAACATTTTTTATTTAAACATGTAAAGTACTTATTGCCACTGTAAATATAGTAGTTAATATAAACATAATGGATATATAGAGTAATTCCTGTAAATACAATAGATATGATTTCTAAACTATTGAGAGGTTTGCAGAAGAAAATGGAAATGAGAGGAGCTAGAGAAAGTACCCAAGGAGCTGAAGGGATCTGCAACCCTATAGGAGGAACAACAATATGAACTAACCAGTACCCCGAGAGCTCGTGTCTCTAGCTGTATATGTAGCAGAAGATGGCCTAGTTTGTAACCCCCCCCCCCACCGCCCCAGTCTGAAACCTGGATGCTCAGGTTTCACTGTTAGCAAGAAGAGAGCATCGGAGTGGGGCCTGCCGCCCCATCGTTCTGCCACTCCCACTGCTGCTGCCTGCCGCCTAGCTGTTCCGGAGCCAAACACGTGGTCACCTGAAACTGGACTCCAGGATGATTTGGCGGGAATGGCCCCTTCCCCCTTCTTCATAACCCGGTGCACTAAATAGTAAAATTGAGCTTTGATTAAAACCCGGTTGTCTTAGCTCCGTTCTTTCTCTTGTCCGTCTAGTTCCTTTTCTTTCAGCTCGAGTCTGCCATCTCAGCCGTACCCTGTTCCTCAAGAGCCGCTGGATGGCATGCAACACTAGTTGGCCATCATTGGGAAGAGAGGCCCCTTGGTCTAGCAAACTTTATATGCCCCAGTACAGGGGAATGCCAGGGCCAAGAAGTGGGAATGGGTGGGTACAGGAGCAGGGCGGGGTGGGGGGGAGGGTATAGGGAACTTTCAGAATAGCATTTGAAATATAAATAAAGAAAACATCTAATAAAAAAAAGAAAATGGAAATGAAATCAAAATCAAGTGGCCCTCTGCCAATCACTGTTTAAATTCTATTGTACCTCTTCCCAGTCTAAAAGTGAGTTGGGAAAACTCACTTTTGTGTTAACTTTTTTGTTAGCATCGTCCCATTGTACAAAACGATCAGCTTCTTAGAGTGCTGCTATGCATGCATGCAAGTACTTCTGTGAGATTCATCCTCCTCTAACCATCATATATCCTCTCTCCCCCTCCCCCGGATCCCTTTCATCCTATCTAGCAATGTCCCTTCTATAGCAATGTCCGGTCTATGTCCTTGCCTTTGTCTGTTTGTTTCTACAGTCTACATGTGAGAGAAAATATGTGCTACTTATTTGCAAGTGGGTCTAATTTCACTTAGCATGATCTTCAATTCTATTCACTATATCACAAGCATTTCTTAATGGCTGAATAAAACTTATTGTGAATGTATATATGTATGTGTATGTTATGTGTATATGTATCTGTATATGATTTGTATATGTGTATGTATGCATATATGAATATATGCCTGTATGTATGTGTCTATATATGTATATGTGTAGATATGTATATGTGTATATTTTCTGTATCCATTCATCTGTTCGTGGGTACCTGAGCTATTCCAAAACTCATCTTATTGTGGATAGTGCTACAATAAGCATGAGTGTGTATATGTCAACTTCATAGACTACCTTTGGTTCTTTTGAGTATATTCCCATCAGTGGTATAGCCGGGTCACTTGAAAGTACTATATGTATATTCTTGAGGACTTCCGGTTTCGATAATGGCTACACTCATTTACATTTCTCTCCACCAGCACATTTTTCTTGTTTGCTTGCTTTCTTGATGGACAAATCCACTCTGGCTCCACTTTAAATTCATATGAAATATTAAAAGAACCACATTCAGTTCTTTTCCCTACAGACACAATTAGTCTCATGCTAATGGAATATGATAAGAGTCTAGTTCTTTTTTTTAAAAAAAAAAGGAAATCTACAGAAAGAATGCTTGGAGTTGTCCATTATGCTACATTCCCTCAAATCGACAGCCTGGCAGTCAGGAAGTTCTCCTTATGGAAAACCCTCCTCTTTTTTATACTTTCCTCTGGTCCTGGCATTAGAAACATCTTTGTTATTCAACGAAGTAAAAAACTGACCACATTCAACTTGCTTTTGAGGCAACTAATATTTTAGCAAAGGAGCCAACCCAAGGCTAAGAAGACTGTAAATGCTATTGGTTATTGTGATTGGCCCAGGGCCTTGTATACATCTGAGGACATAGCAGGAAGCAGAACAAAAAGCAAAGGTTAATGAGGACACGTTTGGGACTCCATGAAGAAGCTCTTTCAATAAGAGGATCATTAAAACTGTCTGTAAACAGATGTGCTTCTCCTTAAGAAAATTCTAAGATGGTACAACCGGTCTGTCAAGCCAGACACCAAAGAAGGGAATGCGCATGACTGTCGAGGCCAGTGTCTGGCGCAAACTCACCAGGCATGAGCTTTCTTCCCCAGCTCACTCTAATGGGTTCTCACTGCACTGCCAGGCACCTAAGCCCCGCACTGCGTCCTCGTGCTGGCAGATAGTATTTTAATAGAAGCAAGCATGGTAACATGGACAGTGCTGGTCACATTGACTTTCTATTCTCCTTCCCCGCGTTAGTTTTAATTGTCAAATTGGCATAATCCAGAGTCACATGGGAAGAGGGAACCTAGGCTGAAGAACTTCCTGAATAAGATTGGCCTATGGGCATGTCTGTCATCAGGCCCCGCCCACTGTTTAGGTAGGTGGGCCTAAGCTGTATAAGAAAGCTAGCGGAGAGTCAGCCAGTAAGGCTGACTTCAAGAATAAACTTCAAGGTTTGTGCTTCAGGCTCCTGCCTTGAGTTCCTGCCCTGACTTCCCTCAGTGATGAATCATGACTTGTAACTATAAAACCCTTTCTCCCCAAGTAGATTTTAATAAGAATGTTCTATCATTGCTACAGAAAGGAAACCCGAACACTAACACTCGGAGGACACCTTCAGTCAAGGGGCTGAGCCAAACTGACTCATGAAACAACTTGTTAAAGTCAATGCATGTCAAATTTAAAACGAAGGCAATAGGTTGGGCTTCTAATTGGCGAAAGTACTCTCTGAGTTTACGTAGATTTAGCATGTTCTTAGGGCTACCATCTTAAATATGCTCCAGGGATCAGCAACCGCATTGGGACCTGGGTTGCTCAGGACCGGCCCCCAGCCTGCAGGTCCCGGATGGGAAGGGCCTCCCTGAGAGATAAGGACCGGCCATTCTGCGTTTTCTTCCCTGGAGTGTTTATGCTGAGTCTATCCAATTTGTGCTTCCCTCCACCCCATCCCACGTGCATCCCCGCCTCCTTTTCCCATCTGCAGCCTCCCTATTCTTATCAAAAGCCGCTCTCCTCTAGATGGTGTAATGCCCGTTACCATAGCACCCGGGTACTTCACATTATTAAGACAATCTCTTTATTAGTAAGCCTGCTCCTCCCAGGGAGCCGGGCACTTCAGTCCTTTAGTGGAGATGAACAACCCGTGTCTTGGAGGCTTAAGGATTTGTCAAGGGTCAGGACAAACAACAGGCTCTGCGTGCTTGGGCTGATGTCCTCTTCTAGCTAGCGGGGCATTGCAAAGAGAGTGGCCGCGACTCCCAACTCTGAGTTTCTTCATTCTGCTTCCTTCCCTTTTCCTTACACACTCAAAATAATTGCACACATTATTACGCTTCATGCTGTATGAAAGCTTTCCAAATGCAGCCCTGCTTTCCATCCTCACATATACCTTTGAACTCTGAATTGTGTGCTTATTTTAAAGGCTGGGGAGAAATTTGTGCTCGTTTTAAAAGGCCGAAGAGACTGTAAGTACTGAATTTGAAGGGCTCTGACTGCTTAAGTTCATATAGTTACTCAGGGCTAAAGCTAGGACTCAAAGCCAGACTCAAACCCCAGCCTGGTAGCGCATGTCTGCAATCGCAGATACTCTAGAGGCTGAGTCAGGAGAATTACAAACTCAAGAACCAGATAGTCTTCAGAGTGTGTTCAAGGCCTGCATATGTACTGAGATTCTGTCTTCCCTCCCCTCCCCCGTCCCCAAACAAAATTAACAAGAAGAAAAAGGCTGGGGACATAGTTCAATGGCAAAGTGCTTGCTCAGCAGTCAGAGATGCCCACTCTCTACCTCCCTAGTGCCAAAATAAAGCCAAAACGAAAACCAAATAAAGGAGCAGCAAAGCAACTAGGCATCGCACCGTCTCTACAACCATTTCTCTTACAGACAGTAGCCAAATATGCAGCTTGAAGAGCAGGCAGGCAGACAGGCATATGGACAGACGGCCCCCTAGCTGCTTTTGCAGAATGAGTGCCCAGCAGTTACCTGTTGAGCTGCTGTGTCATGGGTAGCTCCTTGTAGGTCAAATAGGATGCTACTGCCTCCCCAGCTCTGACTTTGGTGGCTTCCACCATAGAGTAAGACAACCAACCAGGCCTTTGTGTCCAGCTATGATAGACAAGTTATTGTTGGGAGTGTGGAGGAGAGAGTGTGTCTCACATCACTTGCCTTCTTAAAGACAGCAAAGGGCACATGAGACATGTACTGTTCTCACAAAGCTGTCGTCCAGCACGGAGCATGACACTCACCATCCACACATTTGCTAATTATTTATTGATGGTCAACCATGTCTCAGCCAGAGAGGACAAAAAAATGATTGGGGACCTGCCCTTCAGGAACTTTACAACTGTGGAGGGGGAGGGAGTCAGCTGCTAAGCTCTCCGTTACATGATGGTTTGATTATTATTGTGAAATATGCTAGAGATGAAGAGTGGATATGGAGAAAATGCAGACACGGAAGTTTCAAACTGGGGACAGGGTCAGAAAATTACCACAGCAGCAACACACACTCTCTAAGGAAGAAATTTTGATCCAAAAGAGGTGGGTGGCATGCCCTGTCCCCCAGAAGTAAAATGAACTCCCTGCCACATAACAGTTATATCAAGTCCTTGACGTGAAGCCTGAGGCACATCAACTAAAAACACAACAATTGAAGGATGTGAAGGGCAAGTTTTAACAGCAGTAGGCTAAATAGCATCATCAGTTTGTGGGTATGCACCATATTCAGAAAATTCAAAGATGATGTAGCCAAGATGGTTGGAGATCAGAAACACAGGTACAGGATACTGGGGGTGGGGTGCAGAAAGTGGGGGGTTTAAGCACAGGATATAGAAATAGGAGATACACAGAGCGCGCCTGTTTGGAAAGGGTCGAGAAGAGGTGACATTTAGGATGCTGTAGAAGGGTTGGCTGATATCCAGCAGATGGCAGTGGATAATAGGAAAGAGAGTGATCAAGAGGAGTGGGGAAAATCGTTGAAGCCAAATGGAGACCAAGGACCATCAAAAGTGAGCTCTCCAAAGGGCCCAGAGAGGTGGAAAGGATGTAGTGTGGCTTTGTCTGTAGCCAAAGAGGACCACTATCCATGTTTGATCTGAGGAGTTGAATCTGAGCTGTGCATTAGAAGGAAGATTGTGTCAGGGGTACTAGTGATGGGTGGGAGAGGGGAAGATGGCAGCCACATCTCCCACCCCCACCTCCATGTCACTTATAGCATCCTCCTGGCCTACTGTTGGCAAACTGCTCAATAAGTGGAAGTTTGAAAGCATCCCTCTTTCCATTCTCCAGTGAGAAATGGGCCATTCATTCTCAGGACTAATCGTTAATGCTTTTCTTAATTAGCAGAAATGAGTGACCCCTCACTAGAGTGTGGAGAGAGTCTGACCCTGTCCCTCAATGCAACCGTCGCCCAAGCGCTATTTGTTACATTAATCGAATTTCTGCCTTTGCTGCTTTTGCTTTGGGTGGTCTGAAGACCATGAAGCCTTTTCCTCCATCTGTCCGGTGAAGTCCTCCTCTGCTGCCCCTCTCTGCCTCTGAACGTGGACTTTCACGGCGTTTCCAGGCTTGTTGTGCCAAAACCCAAGGAACTAGAATAAAAACATCATAGAAGAACAAGAGGCCTCTCAGAGGGGAGAGCGGGGGGACAACATTGGCCTTGCACTTGGCGTCAGAAAGGCTCCAGTCCCTAAATATCTGGTCCCTAAATACTAGCCTGCTGATATGTCTGAAATTCCACCATAGGAGTCAGTGATGTTTGGGTCATTTCAGAAATAGCATAACATCCCAACAGCTGCTCATGGGTGAAGTCACAGGCAGTCAGAAAACCTTCTGCTCTACATGCCGAAGCACCAGGGACTGTCTGTCCCTCCACTCCTCTTCCTGCTGCTTAGTCCTCTGCTTTTCCTAACCGGGGATATCCTGTACTGCTCTTGGTGAACTGTGCCTTTTCACTGACTTCTTTCCAACCAAGACTCTCTAATATCGGTGGTTGCAGACCACAGGGTTTCTACCCCACCTCTATTCTTACCTCACCATCTAGAACCTTCCTTGAACCAGAGCCCAAGCCTCTTCTTGATGCTAGGAACTAGAGTGAGGACCGTTTGGGGATACAGGCGTAGGATGGGGAGTTGGGAAAAGAGCACAGAATCTGAAGTCAAAACAACTGGCTCCTAGTGGTACTTTAGATACCTCCAAAGTATCCTCCAAAGGCTCCTGTGCTAAAGGCTTGGTTGCCAGCTGATAGGCTCTGGGGGAGGGGGCAGGGAAGGGAGGATGGGGAGAGGAAGGGGGAAGAGGAAGGGAGCGGGACAATGGTCAGGTCATGAGTGATTAATCCACTGATAGATTTATAATTTGATGGCATTATTGGAAGGTGGTAGGAACTTTAGGAAGTAGGAATTACCTGGAGCAGGAGTGTCACTGGGAGGCTGCTTCTGGAGGGATATCTTTTTGTCCCTAGCCTCTGTTGCCCTGGAGTGAGCCACTATACTCTACCAGGTTAATCTGTTTCAGCTCAGAAGCAACAGGGCAAAGCAACCCTGGACCGAATCCTCTGAAACCGTGTCCCCAAATAAATACTTCCTTTCCCGTTATTTGTCACAAGGTGACAACCCAAATAACCTAGTCACCGTGAGTAGGAAATCACACTAAAAGGCACCAACTTCAGCTCCGCGGGAGGAGCAGGCCTTTGACCCTGTGGCACAGCATATTCAGCTAAGACTTGGCCTTCACTCTCCAGATTGGGATTCCCTCGTTGCATGCCCATAACAATGGCTGGCGGGGCTTGTTAACGGTGCACACATCCAGAGGATCTGATTCAGAAACTCCAGGCAGGGTCCAGGGATCTGTCTGCAAACATTCCCAGGAGGCTTGATTAGGAGCACACCTCAGGTCCCACCTTCTCTCTTCAGCATCTCCATAAAATACTAGCCATACTGGGTGTAGTCTCTTTTGTAAAACTTGTTTATAACATCGGAGATTGAACTCAAGGACTGGGGCGAGGCAGGCCAGTCCTCTATCCCTGAGTCATATCCCTAGCCCAAGGCGAATTTAGGGCACTAAAGGCTGAGCTTTCTCAAACTCTGACATTGCTAAACATTCTGATTTTGTGTACTCCAATCAACCATTCATTTCTGCTTGCTTTTGCTGATGAATGCTGATCGATAATAAATCCCTACTTCAACTCCTGGCAAAACCAAACACCTTCTACCCCTTCAGTGTTAACTAGCCTGATAGAAAAGAGATCGTGACAGAGGGGCTCATAGGGTGTGTAAATGCATCCAGCAGCAAACTTGTAAAGGTCAGAGGACCACCTCAGGTACTGGTTGGTCATTGCTACCTTGTTTGAAACGGGGTCTCTCTTTTGTTGATGAGATCCTGGGGGAGTCTCTGGTCTCTGCTTTTTGTCTTGCCATAAAAGCCACTAAGACTGTTGACTTGTGGTACCAGTGTCTGGCTTTAGGTGGATTGTAGGGAGTCAAACCAAGTCCTCACAGCAAGCAAATCCTTTATCCACAGAACCATCTTGGATATTGTTTTTAATAGTGGTTTATACCCAGCTAGAAATGGGCTATAATAGCTTGGTATACACTATCAAGTGGTAGACCACAAGCAACTTCATGGCTACTGTTTATAGAACTGCAAACCTTATGGTTGTAAATATCACAGAGCAGAGCAAGATGGGCTTTGCCCACTTCCTAGTTTATAAAAGCTACAGTTTGCTCGGTAGATCTTTAGAGGCCTACCACACAGAGCTCATCTCCACGAGTTCCTAAAACCAAATGCAATGGTCATTTGCCTCTGTGTAAATATAACTCTCTACAAGTGGTAGTGCCTTTGGGATGTGCTGAGGTTAATGGTGGCACTTCTGACGTCCCTGTCTGCCACACCCTGTTCAGCTGCCAGCAAGGGTAATCTGCCTCCCGCAGTCACTGGATGGTGGTATATTTAGAGCCTCTTCCCTAAGAGTAAGTGGGATCTGAAAATAGACTGCTTTGCTTGTGTGTGATTGGGTTGCAACCTCCAACCTACACCTGAATATGTGGATACTCGGGGCCAGTAGCCAGCACAGAGCAAAGCAGTCCCATGGAATGTGCGTGCCAATGGCTTCAGCCTAAGAGCAATGCTGACCGTTGCGATTTCTTCCTCCCTTTCAGGGACTTGAAGGGACTTTCCGAACTTGCATGTGACATCCACCTCTTTGGCTGAGTTGTCTTGCATCTGGACCCAGTCTGGATTGGAGTGTTCCGTATTTGCACTGACGGCTCTGCTTTGGAGGGGACCAGATGTTTTTCCCCAGTCTCAGCTCCATTCTTCTCTCAGTATGATCACCCTTGTTCTGCATCCTCAGAGCTCCCATGTGCATCGCAGCTGCGGCTGCCTTGTTCATAACAGGAGGGCTCTGTGATCATTGCGTGGCCCGGAATCAAGAGAAATGGGAGTCTTTGCAACTGTTCCTTCTACTTTAAAGAATTTACAACAACCTTGATTCATTAAGAGTATGTTTCCCTAACACCCATGGCTTAGCGTCTACAGCAGCAGCAGACTGAAGTCTGCTCTGTTAGTAACTGCCATCCCAGGCTGCAAAGAGGCCTCAGTCAGTAAAGTACTTGCCACGTAAACATGACGGCCTGAGCTCATGTCCCCAGCACACACAGGACTAGTCGAGCACTGTGGTGTATGCCTGTCATGCTGAGGAGACAGAGGCAGGAGTATCCTAGGGTTCCCAGACCAGCCAGTGTACCCAGTGAGGGAGTTCCATATTCAAGGAGAGATTGTCTCAAAAATTAGAATGGAGAGATATAGGGGAGGGTGCTCAGTATTAACTTTTGGTCCCTACATGAACACACACACACACACACACACACATGTATATATCTTTATATCACAGAGAGACACATAATAGTGAAAAGATTATGATGATGATAAAAATAAACATGGTGGAGAACAATTGAATGACATCAATTGCTGCTGTACAAAAGCATCTGCACAGACAGGTACACACAGACACACAGACACACAGACACACAGACAGACACACACACACACACCTAATAATAATTATCAGCATCATCTTACCACCATACCTTCTAAAGGCACTTAGCAAGCACTTACCAATCTATAAAGCAAAACGGTAGACTCTTCAGTAGTGTAAGAAATAGTGTCCATGTGTTCAAGAAGACCACAGTTTAACAACTAGATAGGATTCAAGTGTAAAGTTAGAGCTACAGGACACTTCCTTAATCATTTCTTTAGGAGAGCAGCAGAAGCATTAAGTACTTGAAGGGAAGGTTTAAGAGAGGAACTGGACTTTGGTGAGTAAGACTTTGGCAGTAGAAACAGTAGGGCGAGATCATGCCCGGCTGGAGTCACAGTGCTGATGAACCGTAAGTCACAACCTGCTAAGTCTACACACTGAGTCGGTACAGCCTCTCACAGCTCCAGAGGAGCAGGAGCTTCTTGGTTCTTTCAGCCCCACCAGGCATTCTAGTCGATAGGCAAAAGAGTGGTTTCGTGGGAATTTCCCGGGATGCTTGTTGCTATTTCTGCAGATGGGTTCTTCTGAGTGGCTCCCAAACTTGGCTGATAGTAGAGACCCTCAGAGCTTTAACATCTCCAAAACCCAGGCTCTCACCCCATACTAACCATATCACCTCTGGTGGTGGACATGTGCGGTTGTGTTTAACTTTCCTGTGTGAGTCCAATGCCAGACAAGTGTCAATAACTTCCTCAAATGGGAACAACTCTGTCAACCCATTTCACTGGTGACTGGGCCAACTGGCTACAATACAAACTAATAACTGATATCTAAGCCACTGAAGACACTGACCCTGTAATTTGCACCCTGGGCATATGTTTTTTGTTTGTTTGTTTGTTTGTTTTTTGTTTTTTTTTAACTGATAGCTGAGACAGTTCAAACTTTAAACTAATCAGCTTCATGCTTAGGTACCTAGTATCTGTCCTCAGATTATCTCCATTACTGAGACTGTTGTACTGTCCATACAAGCCAATAATTCTGAAACAGTAAAATCTAGAGTCTTAAAATCCCATGGAGTGCTGGTGAGATGGCTCAGTTGGGAAAGTGCTTACAAGGAAAGCGAGAGGACCTGAGTTCGGATCCCCAAACTCTTGGTAAAATGCTGCATGTGGTAGAGTATTGGTTTGTCCTCGTAACACTGGAGGGATGGAGGTTAGGTAGATTGCTAGAGCTCGCTGCCCAGACAGCATAGCCAAATTGGTGAGCTTCATCTACAATGAGAGACTCTATCTGTAAAAGTAAAAGTATAAAGAAGTAGAGGAAAGGTACAAGATGTCAATGACTGAGCTCCACACGAGCACGCACATGCTTATTCTCTGTAACAGGTATGTGCATATGCACATGTCCATAAACAAAATTAAACTGGAATTTGGGCACAGCCACACTCACCTCCTCATGCACTCAACTCCTCCTGGAGTTGATATCGGGAGATCTTGCTGCACTCAACATATGGTTACATTTATCATATAGTTACTGGATTCCTGCTATATGTAAGATTCTGTTGTGGGGGCTTAGCGAGCTACAGAAATAACTCAGACTTAGTTGCCAGTCATCTAGAGTTTGCCATTCATTAAGACTTTCCAGAGAGACATTTATGATAATTCAAGGAGATGCGTGTTAATATAACGATGGTGCCAGTCACAGCTATGGCAGTCTGGCGGGGGTGGTAAGAGGACCACCTAAAGGACTCATGTGATTGGCCATCAGGGACAGGAAGTGTTTGGACAGAGAGCAGAGGTGGGGGATTGCTCTGAACTGAGGAAGGCATGCATGAAGGCCATTAAGGGGTAGTACTGGACAACGGTGCTTATCCATCTGACCAGCAGTGAGGAGAGACAGAGGCTCATCCATCTGACCAGCAGTGAGGAGAGACAGAGGCAGGAAAGGAGATTCTGCACAGCACCCAACATTGGTGTGGTCCATCCAGCGCAGAACCATGGGTGAGATGGCAAGACGATGGGGCTCTCGAAAGCCAGGCTATTCAATATGGAGGAACGAACATTGTGGCCCCAGAGTCTCTGGATGTCCCCTGCTCTCTCCCTCCTGCCACTCTTTCTGCTCAGTACGTTCCTCCCACCTTCCTGCTCTCATGTCCTATTGAATCCTACGGATCTGTCAGACACGACTGTGGTTTCCATTGCGTCAGAATCGTATTATGACCTTTCTGTTTAAATTAGAGTCTTCTGCTATTAGAGTCAGCCAACCCATCCAATTTATTTTCCTTCCTAGCACTTATCATGGTTTATAATGACGTATGTGCTTGTGACTGCTTGTTTAATATGTATCTCCTCCATCAGCCTGCATAAGCTCCAGGATGTCAGGGACGACATCCATCTTTTCTGTCCATACATCTTGGCTGATAGTCAGAGGCCAGCGAGTGTTGAATGAAAAGGAGCTAAAACAGTACTCGAGGGCTTCCCCTTTGGAGCACACATGTGTAATAGAAACAGACTGTGATGGTTCACATTGATTGTCAACTTGGAAGAATCTAGAATAATCTAAAAGGGAAACCTCCGGGAATTTTTGTAGGAGATAATCCCCACTAGATTAATTAAGAATAGAGGCCCCACCTTAACAGTGGGTGGCACCGTTCTATGGACTGGGTTTCAAACTGATTAAAAAAAAGTGGCAAGTAAACAGAACCCTAACCTTTACCAGCTCCTGCTTCCTGGCTGTGGATGCAAGGACTAGCAATGCATGCTCCTGCTGCCTTAGCTTTCCCACCAGCCTGGACCACACCTTTGAAATGTAGGCTAAAATAAACTACTTCTCCATCAAATTACTTCGTCAGGGTATTTAAACACAGCGTCAGGAAAACTTACAAAGACATCTATTATCAGTGAGAGGAGGACAGGGGTCTGGAAGAGTGGTGTTGGCGAGGAGTCAGAGTTGGGGATATGACTTAAAAAAAAGAGACTTACTTAGTTTTATTTTATGTTTATGAGTGTTTTGCCTGCATGTGTGTCTGTGTACCATGTGTGTGCAGTGGCTAAGGAGGCCAGGAAGGTTCATCAGAGCCTCTGGATTACAACCTCTGGGATTATAGGTGGTTGTTAGCTATCAAATGGGTGCTAGGAACCCAACCTGGGTCCGCTGCAAAAGCAACAAGTGCTCTTAGCCCTTGAGCCATCTCTTCAGCTCCAGGAATCTGATGTCATAGCCACTTCCGTCACTGCGAGTTATAAGACCACATTCAAAATGTGTGTATGTCTGTATACAGTGTGTATGTGTGTGTGCATGTAATGTATAATATATACACACATAGGTGTGTAAATGTACAGACAATATATTACACACATATAATATATATATGTATATATATATATATACACACACAATTAAATGTATATCTTTGAGTAATTGTCTTTTTCTAATTTTACTACTTTAATGCCAATTTGTTCACTTATAAAATTGAGATAATGAAACCTGGAGTATTTAATCCTAGCATTTTGGGAAAACAAATTGGAATTTAGTATACTATTATATAGTTAAAGTTCTAGAAAATATAAAAGCACCGATCTATCACATAGCTAAAAGACAGGCACATCTATACATAGTGTCTATTGGTAGTCACCAAGTGAATAATCTTAGTGTTTCATTTGTGTTTGTTGTGAAATATTCTTTTATGTCACCACTGGTCAGAAGAAAAACAAAACTAACCAGAACTGTATCCTTTGATTATCAGGCTGAGTTCACATTTAATATTATAGTGCAAATGCGTGTCTTCGTTTAATCAAACGCTCTACTCAGAGCTCATTAATTCAAGTTCAATGTGTCACTGAAGAGGACATATAATCTTGACATAAAGTAAGCCCAGAATTTTTATGAATGAATTAGCTAGTTACTTCTCTAGACAAGCAGTGTTTGGTCATTCACTTGACATCCTGATGAGAATTCACGGAGAGTTGGAGATGCCATAGTGACTGACATGCGTGTAGCTGTCTGGGAAGGACGTATGTTAGACATACTAGAGAGTCAGGATACTGTTGTTATACCACTAATGGTTTTGGGCAAGGCACACCAGTGCTGAGCCAAAAAAGGCAGACTGAAGAGAAAAGAATTTCCACATTTCTTTTAACTTTGCATAAAGTTTAGGTTGCAATATGATGGTAAGCCTCATAGAAGGCATCACAGGGGAAGTGCTCTTAAGTGTTATTGGTACATTGGGGAATATTGAAAGCACAGAAACCTTTTTTGTTGTTGTTTATGAGAGCTCTATCTTCATATAAACCTTCATGCCAGAAGAGGGCATCAGATCTCATTACAGACGGTTGTGAGCCACCAGGTGGTTGCTGGGAATTGAACTCAAGACCTCTGGAAGAGCAGCCAGTGCTCTTCTTAACTTCCGAGCCTTCTCTCCAGCCACATGACAGCCATTTTTAAAAAATTCATCTTATTTATGGAATATCTTCTTGCATTTATGTTGGAAGAGCTCACAAAATCCACCATCACTGTCTTTGCAGAGTAAACAGTTACACAGTGAACACAAGGTACATGCAAAGGAAAGCCAGTAACCATTTATGCAGAGCAAAGTAACCGTATGCAAAGCAGAGCTAGTCCTGGGGATGTGGCGAGCCCACACCTGTGAAGTCTCACTGGAACACATCAGACATTTGACAGACCCAGGCTGGAGGCAGATTTTCCTGTAGAGGTGTGGAACTGGGCTGGAATTTGAATGATAGGTAGGAATTTTGGCAGATAGGAAAAACTAAATGAGAAGGAATAATATTCAGACTGAAGGGACCAACAAGAAAGAGGTACGGGTGAGAAAACAAACAAGAAAGCATTGATTCTTTGAATTTGCTTGACAGAATAAAAATGATCGCATGCCCAGTTCTCATCATACAGGATCCACAAAATAAAAACAATGTCAGGTGCTTTCAGTGTGATGGATGACAGGGGTAATTTTTCCCCAAAGAGCTTAACTTGCCCCAGATCAGAGAGCTGCAAAATTGCATGTATGGACCCTGTGCTTTGTGACAATGACAACAGTCCCTTGGCATTTTCCTCTACCTATAGTTCAAAGGTTCTGTTGAGGTCCAGTAGTGAAGCATCCACGCTGGGTTAAGAAATGTGCTTACCCTGGGAGTAAAGAGACAGGTCAGTGGTTAAAAAATCCTGCTGCTCTTCCAGAGAACCTGGATTGAATTCCCAGCACCCACATGGTGGTTCACAATCACCTGTAACTCCAGTTCCATGGGATCCCATGTCCTCTTTTGACCTCCACAGGCACCAAACACATGTGTGGTGCACAGACACAACATTCAAGAAAACCACCCAGACACATAGAATAATTAAAACATTAAAAAAAAAGTATTTTGCTTATTCTGTAAGAAAAGGAAGTGGGCAACGTGCATAAGAATGGAAGTAACCACCATCTTGACATTCACCCTGAGCCAGGCTCTCGAGTGGGCGTTTTAAAGGATGGGTTTTGAGAGCCTGAGTGCTTAGAAGAACCCTTGCAAGCCTGGAATCATCAAACAGCCAATTGAAAGAATGCACTTCCTTTCCGAAGGCCATATCAGAGAACTCGTGGTTTGTTCTTGATTGACCGGCTTGCTTCAGACACCACAGTGGAGAAGACAGACAACTGGGAACAGGTGTAGGTTAGCTTGCATGTCCATCTCTCATTAAAGAGGATAGCGGATGGAGCTTATTTAAAGAAAGTGAACTAAAGTATCTCACTGGAGTTTTCTTGCCATCTTCCTTGTCACCATCAAATTAGCTTGTGCATATGGAACATTTATTTATGCCTCTGACACAGTCTAAGTGGTGGTCATGTGTGGGCTCACTCACAGCCCAGGGAGATCCAGTAATTTAAAGGTATCGCCAGGCTATAGCGACAGAGTCAGGATTTGCAGCAAGTCTGGCCTGTGACTTGTCACCAAAGGAAGGACTTCCTTGTGGTATAAGATGCTATCTTTTATGATATTTATTTCAACATTTTGATTGATGGGTTGGATAAGACATGGAAGGCCATCTGTCGTATTTTCAGAAGTCATGAAATGGGGATATGTGGAAGAGATGCACTGGGTAAAAGAAACATGTTCCAAAATATCTGGAAATGAGGAAGGAATCCCCTACATCTTTTTTCAGAAGAATATAAGTGGATGAGGTAAGGAGGCCCCAAACCAACCATCCCAGAATGGAATGAGGGATGCAGGCAAAGATGACCATAGCATGAAGCAGAGGCTTCATCAGGTGAGCTCCCTGTGGATTAACATGTGGAGTTGCCCAGATGCTGGCCCATGTAGCAAAGTGGGCCTCTGGCGAGCTGCACTATGCCGTAACACCAGCACCACCCTTGATTAACGCTCTGAGAGCCAGTGTCCTGTCACAGGAGCATCAGAGTCTGTATAGCTCATCACTGTCACAATGTGACCCTCTTCCCTGACCCCTGTGGGTCTGGTCCCCTCGTGGCTTCTTCCTCTGTCATCTTGACTTTGTTATTTTTTTTAAAAGAGTTGTTTATTTTATGTTTATGAGTACAGTGTCATTGTCTTCAGACACACCAGAAGAGGGCATCAGATCCCATTACAGATGGTTGTGAGCCACCCTGTGGTTGCTGGGAATTGAACTCAGGACCTCTGGAAGATCAGTTAATGCTCCTAACCTCTGAGCCACCTCTCCAGTCCCTTGACTTTGTTCTTACCTCTGCACTTTTTCCTTCATTTTCAGTTTGGTTTCTCCCAGAGTTGACTTTGTCCTGTAGTACCCTGATTTGATTTACCTCTCTGGCCATCCATGCCCTACACTGTGTCAGGGGAAAACAACATCCTTTGTGAAACTCCTCAGTTCGTGTCCCGTGACATTGGCCCTTGTTACCTTCCTTACCACAACTTGAAGAACAGTTTGGCCCATACTGGAGAAGTCATACGAGTGTAGCTAACCCCTTTCTCTACCTTGAGGGTGTTTATAGAAATGGCATTATTAGAAACAAGGTGTGTGTGTGTGTGTGCGCACATGTGCGTGTGTGTTTGGCGTATGTATGTACACAAGGGTGCATACCCATACACACAAATGCAGAAGGCAGCAAAAGGATGCCAGGTGTCTTCCCGCTCTGTCCCAGTCTCCCTGTGAACCCAGAGCTCACCATTTCTTCTTCAGCTAGGCTGATGGCTAGCCAGTCCATCCATCAATCCTCCTGACTCCCCTCCCCTCCCCACTGCTGGGGTTGTAGGTACACGTGGCCACATTTGACTGTGTTCCATGGGGTGGGTGTGGGGTTCTGAACTCAGATCGAGAAACATGCCCATCAAACATTCTTAGTCGCTGAGCCATTTCCCCAGCCCCCTCTCTATGTCTTGAAATCTTAATGATACATGGATGGTCTGGAAAAACCAGGAGCATCTAGGGAAGGCATGACTAGTTGACATGATAGATCGTTCAGATGATCCAGTGACAAACTCCATAGGCGGCTGTTCTGTGGCTGAGATCCTGCACAAAGACGCGTCATCGAGAGGAAATCGGTTGTTGAATTGCTCTCTAGAGATGGGATGGGATGGGGTGGGATGGGAGTGAGTTCCCAACATTAAGGTGTTCAGGTATAGCCTGAGCGGTGCTTTCTCAGAGAATCTGAACAACAGACCCAAAAAATCAAAGGGTCTTACACTTTCCACTGTGAGTTGGTTGGCTCTAACCAAGGGAATCTCGGTGTCAGTGAGGATGCTGGGACCATCTTTGAGCAGATGGCACAATGATGCTGCTCAAGGTGAAGTTATTCCCCCAGTGAAACATCAGAGTGGGTACCACTCTGTGGAGGCAACATCCCCTTCCTACCTGTAGGTAAGGCTCCCTGTGAACCTGCTGTGTGAGCTTCAATTGTTAGAGTCCAGACCACTGTTGCTGGCCACCCAAGCAGGAGGGGCCCAATCCAAATCTAAAGGCTGCTCTATTTTAGTTTTTCCGTCTTTGGGCATCTAGTCTCATGCTTTTCTAATTTCGTGCCTTATGAAAGGGCTCTGTTCTCTCTTGGCCCCCAACCCCCGCCCCCTTTCACAGATCAAATAACAAGTGCACTGGACAGAGAGGAGCCAGAGTGAGAAAATGCATTTTAATAAAACCCCATTGATTTTTTTTTGTGGGTGCGAGTCAAGGAAAAGGCACCTAAAGAGTCTTTATCGCCTGCCATCTCCCCCTCCTTTTCTCCTGACCCACTAGGGCAGTCACACATCGATTGGTTCCCAGCTAATAGATTGTGCCACCCGGTAGGAACCTCTGGGGACTAGCGGGGAGCTGGAAGAGTCGCTCACAGCAGCCCAACCCAGAGTTAATCAAACTAGCAACAGGATCTCAGGCGCAGTGGTGGCGGCGGCGGCGGCGGCGGCAGCAGTAGCAACAGCAGCAGCGACGGCGGCGGCAAGAGGCAAGGAGAGGTAGCAGCGGCGGCAGCATTATGCGTGATTACTGACAGGCACCAGCTGCTGCGGCCGCCACAGCCTCTCAACACTATGTGGACTCTCGGATCTAGAGGCAGATTCCTGACTAATCCCAGAGGGCTGGCCCAGCCTGCGCTCTCCCGGCTGCTAGCAAGCGATGGCCACTCTTGTTAGCCCAAGTTGACGGAAGCCCGGCTGTGCCTGGGAGCCGAGAGAGAGAGAGAGAGAGAGAGAGAGAGAGAGAGAGAGAGAGAGAGAGGCTGTACTCTTCAGAAGCGCAGCAGAGGAATGAACTGAGCAGCCAACATGTATGGAAATTATTCCCACTTCATGAAGTTTCCCACCGGCTTTGGTGGTAAGGACCTCACTTGGGCTTCACCGTCTTGAGTGTGAACCTGTCCGGGAGAGGCCGGGGAGGAAACGGGATAAACGTAGCTTGGAATCGGAAGGCCAGCGTGCATGTTCATATGCATGTGTAGTGGGTACACGGCGCGTTTCGTGGGTGCTTGTCCATGCAGAAGACAGAATGGTCCCAAGGTGAAGGCATGTTTGCATATCAGAAGAAGGTCCTGGGATATTTATGAGAGTCTGAACCAGCGTGTTGGAAAGGGTTTGAAACAAAGCTTTGCTACAACCCCACATGTCTGTGTGGGTGTGAAAAGTGAGAGTGAGGGAAATTGCTAAGATGTACCTATTATTTAATTTAATTTGTAATGAGGGGGGAAAAGTGATGTAAAAGGTTTTGCTTGGGCAAAAAGTCCCGGAAATACTTTACAACAAGGGCAAGGTTGTTTTTACTTAAAAGCTCGTTTCTTTACAGTTGGATTTTCAGAAGGGAAACATAGCCCTTTAATTTGCCACACTGTTTCCTCCCTGCTTTCTTCCCTTTTGATTTGCTAATAACCTCTTCTCTCCTCCCCTGCTGCTGCCCCCAATTCCACAGCAAGGGTTGCTGTCTTCATTTCCGCCCTGGGGGTCGAGATCTAGGGCTGGGGGTAGGGAAGGCCAGGTTCTGAGAACCTACAAACTGTGGCTCCACATAGCCCAGCCAGGCAGGGGAGTCCCTCACTTCCCGCGGAAGCTTCAGGAGGCTGAGTTCACTCACTGGCTGCCTTCATGCCAGGGCATCTGTCCTTAAGGACCCCTCCCATCAGGGACAGGAGTAGCCCAGACACCCATCCACGTGTAAATGCAACCAGCAGCCAAACCAACTGACTTCTCATGTGTCTAGAGGTGGCATGGAGTTCGTGTTCTTGGGAACCAAAGTCAGAGACCATGCTCTATGGATTCTGGCAGACAGGATAGAGCAGATAGATTTGCAAGATCTTAAGAACTGAAGTCCCTGCTCTCTTGGCCTCCTCTGTGAACAGGCAGCCAATTTATCCCAAAGGCCTGGGAGGAAAGTTTGCCTTCTTGACT
This sequence comes from Mus musculus, assembly GCF_000001635.26. NCBI lineage: Eukaryota > Metazoa > Chordata > Mammalia > Rodentia > Muridae > Mus > Mus musculus. The sequence goes on from NC_000067.6 coordinate 167,599,865, forward strand.
GGGCTGAGTCCTCTGTGAGGTACTGTGACACACTGCTGTCCCTTGTTTGGAGGCTTTGGGTGAGGGGGGTATCCCATTCCTTCAGGGGGCATCCAGTAACTCTTTGAGCCAAACAGGGGCCGGCCACCTGGAGACTGACTGTGAATGACACACTACCCTTTGCACGGGGGTAATCTCATTAAGTACACACAGTAATGCTGTACTGTGCACGGTGGAAGAAGCATTAGAAGATTGCTGATTGGTCCCAGGGGCAAGGGGACATGGGAGTTAGCACAAGGTAAAGCTCAAGTTATTTGGACTATTTTGATGGCGGAGAGTGGTGGCCAATAACATGGCCTGGCATGTGGCCTCAGCGATGCTGTCCTGGCCCATCTCAGGCCTCTTCAGGGCTGAGAACAGCTTTTCTCCTTATTTGTGAGCTTGGATGTTTGCAGGTCATGTTTATCTTCCACTAGATTCTGGAGACCCTCAAGGTCTGTGAAATGATAGCTTCAAAACAAAAGGGAGAGGGACTAGTCTAGAATTCCCGAGGGAGGGTTGAGGATGCTGTCTCATTTGTGTAGACACCAAGCTGAAGCCTAAAGGAAGGCAGAGATTAATCAAGGTGGTAAAGGGTAGAGTTGCCAAGTGTTGCCAGAAGTGCCCCATATTATCATTTAAAGCAGAATTGCTTTCACTTGATGTAGCGCACACACACACACACACACACACACACACACACACAGAGAGAGAGAGAGAGAGAGAGAGAGAGAGAGAGAGAGACACACACACACACACAGAGCAAGAGACCGACACACACAGAGGCATTGAGAGACAGAGAGAATGAGACCGCTGTCTTTGGTCCTTAGTTTTTTATCATTTATCTTTGAGATCTCAGACAAGCTACCGAACCTCTCTAGGCCAACACATCTTCAAGTCTCTAAAATGGACGTTGTTATTTCATTCTTAGAGTTTTGTTTTGAGAATTAAATGAGGTAGCCAGTCCATGCAGAAAAGGTATTATCTGTACACTTGGTACAAAATACAAATTAATATTTCCATTCCTCTCACTTTGCTCGGAAGCCAACATGCAAATTAACTTAAATACCAGATATTGCTGTAGAATAATGAATTGGGGATCTGGAAAAATGTACAACTAAAGCTGCAAAAACCCACACGTTTTGCTGGCTTCAGTTGTCATAATTGTGGAGGCTCCAGTCTTCAGTGTCATTGGGTTTTCAGATCTGGCATAGCACAGGAATGGGACATTTAAGTGCTTGCTTCTAATGGTGCTTTTCGTTGTCATGCCTAGGAAAGGAATGGCTTGTTTTGCTTGGTTCTGTTCATGTTTTCCATTTTGTTTGCATGGGCCAGTTAAGAGGAGGCCTACTCTCAAAGCCAAAGGCTTGCCCCTTCTGTGAAGAACTCACAGTGCAGGAGGTGGAACCCGCTGAAGGCTTGGAAACCTGGGGATACCACCTGCAGCCATAATGCCTCTGCCTTCATAACTACATTGGTGGGTAACTCCTGCCCTTTCACACATTAGCAAATGGGCCTGCAGAAGGTTCTAGTGTCCTGTAAGAATGTCTAGGGCAGCAATGACACTGTTGGGAAGTAACATTCATGTCTGGGCCATGTTTATGATGTATGTGCCTACAAAGAGGCTGAGGGCCAGTGTCCACAGGGACCTGCAAAGTCACTGAACTTGGACTTCGCTCCGTCTGCTAGAACTGTTTTCTCCTTCTTGCCTAAGTCTTGGGTTGCCAACTGTACAGAAAATAAAATAAAACAAACAAACAAAAAAACTTGTTTCCCCAGGATGCTTCCCCTTGCAAGATTTGAGATAAAACTTTGTGATTCCCCATCCAATTGTGCACTAATCCCAGGGGAAAGAAGCTAAGGGTCATAGATGACAAGCACCTACAACCCAAGGACCAGCCATCAGTGCTCTGCTGGGGCCAACCCGACAGCAAGTAGGCTGGCTGACACTGCTTGCTTCTCTAACTTCCTTTAGAGTAGGGTAGCCAAGGGCTTTGGGAGGTAAAGCCAGAAAATGGCACATCTAGCCCTTAAAGCTAGATCGTCCGGCTGCAGGTCTGTGCTGTGCAGAGCTGCCTCTCGTAGCTTTTAAAGTGGACACATTTAATTTGCAAGGATAGTGGCAACAGTTCTCCTCACTCCAGCCTGGACAATCTGGCTGATCACTGACTGCAGAATAGCTTAGAAGTAACAGGGATCTGATGGCTTCTTGGGGCCCTCCTGATTTGTCAAGAGTTCTGTCCACCTGACCTGGCTCTTGGTGTAGAAACTGCCCCCTTTCCATCTGAGAACAGCTACAGAGGAGAGGGGAGCTGGCAGAGTTGGCAGTGTTTGTGTATGCATGCATACACTCACGTGCGTATTTTCCAGAACACATTTCCCCCCCTCTGCAGATGTGTGGGTGGTTAATTGAAAGCTACCATGGGTGTAAGTGGTTAGGGTTTGTGTAGGATGGAATGACTGTTTATGAGATGTAGGGAGGAGCACATTTAGGATAACTATTTTCTGAAGCATTTACAATATTACAAAGAGATAGACAGATCAATAGCAACCAAAAGGAGAAATCTTTCACTTTCCCCGTGGTGTCATATTGGAGCCTGAGGAGACCTGGGCTTTAGCCCTGAGTGTCTGATGTTGGGGCTACTGAGGGAAGCTGCTGTTCTCTTTTCTGGTACGAAAGTGGATGATACAGATTCAGAAAATGGAAGACATCTAGTCTTTAGAATGCCTGGGATTGGATGGCTTTCGTGAGATGAACCCAACCTTAGCTCAGACATCCTCACAGAAGAGAAAAGGCAGTACCATTTACCAGGCACCTACCGTGTGCCAAGCACTCTCTGGGGCCACTACATGCATGTGCTAATTTGTACTCCCCAGGGTCCTTGGAGATAAGACACTATCATCATCTCCCACACTCTGCAGACAGGAAAGCAGAACCCTTAAGGGCGTGGGCAAACTGCCCAAGGGCATCTGGCCAGTAAGGAGCAGAGTCCAGGTGAGATGCAAGACCAGGTCGTTTAGGCCAGAGCTGCTAAACTTGATCTTACACTGTGGCCACACCCAGGGAGGTGGGTGAAGTAGGAGGTAGAAGGAGTTCCAGATCCTCCAAGAATGGGGAGTTATTTGTATAAACAACTTATTTTTTTTTTCCTGTATTATTTACAACTTGATTATGGTTTGGAGCACTTTCTTTCTTTCTTTCTTTCTTTCTTTCTTTCTTTCTTTCTTTCTTTCTTTCTTTCTTTCTTTCTTTCTTAAACCATTGTAGCAAAAGAATAAAATATCTTAGAAGAGAGACAGGGAACTGAACAGAGGTTTAGTTTTCCTCCCTTATGTGGATCACATTTTATCTTATCTTATCTTATCTTATCTTATCTTACCTTATTTTATTTTAACTTGTGCTGGATTTTTCTGTTTGGGGGCAGGGGTTGGCCAGACAGCAAGCAGTATCCATTTTTACAGGCCATACTGCATCTGTGAGAGGTTCTTACATCAACCCTTGTATCGAGAAGCAGCTATAGATATGGCCATGCTCCAGCAAGGCAGCCGGGCCCTAGAGGAATCTCTCTAGAGAAGTTTTATTTCCATTTCGGATTGCCTTTCCAGAGAGTCGTGATTTTCAACACCCCGGTTGTAAAACACTGTTCTTCTGTTTCCTCTGTCACAGAGCAGAGTTCAGTCAGGCAAAGCATCCCATAGGTCCCTGATCATCCAGGAGACTCTTTTTTTTTTTTTTTTTTTTTCCATTTTTTTATTAGGTATTTAACTCATTTACATTTCCAATGCTATACCAAAAGTCCCCCATATCCACCCACCCCCACTCCCCTGCCCACCCACTCCCCCTTTTTGGCCCTGGAATTCCCCTGTACTGGGGCATATAAAGTTTGCAAGTATCCAGGAGACTCTTAAGAAAGCACGCGAGGCTTGGCCGGGATGTGGGGATGTATGTTATCTTCACATTCATTTTCACAGTTCCTTTGGAGCAACCTGAGTGGGGAGAAAGAGGAGCAGGGGCAGGCAGAGCTAAGCCACAGCATCCTCCCCGCCCCTGCTAAACACTTTGAGTGGATAAGCACTGACCTACAGTTGTAATGGTTCAATTTTCTTTTTTTTTTTTTTTTTTTTTTTTTTTTTTTAGTATGGAAAACTATGACTATGCAATAGAAGGTTGTTCCTCCTTTCCATACAGCATTGGGAGGCTGGCATTAAATCTGGCTGGAATTCTGCGTGTACATTGTTTCCTTACAATAGGAATGTCTGCCCTTAAAGGATCAGACTGTCCACTGGGACATGCTGAAGTAAGCATGACCTGGATTTGGCTCCTGCTTCCAGACAACTACAGGTTAGCACACCATTCCAGGGCAGGGGCTCACGAGGCTGCCATGATTAGGGACTTCCCACCCCTGGTCTTCCAAAGCCCTTGTCAGCAGGGCAGGGACCTTGCTAAGTCCTGACCCCTGTTTTTTCACCTTTGAATTAAAGCCCCTGGAGCCCCTGTCTCCATTGTCAGCTGCTCTGCCTGGAAGAGGGCAGGGGTGGGGCACAGTAAGGATTTCTGGGTTAAAGGTTACATCAAGCTCCTGTTAGGATTTCAGAACTAATATCTGAACTCTAAAAATGGAGAAACTTGTGATCTTTAAATCAAAGGAGCATTTATAAGAAGGTAGTGGACCGGCAGGGAAAGTGCTCGATAAATATTTTAGGCTGTTTGCTTGAATTTCATTTCTGGGACTCATTACCTTTGTCTTTCTTTGCCATTTTACTAGTCAGCAGTGGGAAGGGGAAGGAGCCTCGTGGAGGACTCGGGGTTTGGAGCACCCGTGTTTTCACAGGCCCAACAATGAGGGAGGCAAAGCAGAGGTCAGAGTGCCTGGAAGTAGTATCATGCACTGATGGCAGAGTGCCTGTCCATCCATCCATCCATCCACTCATTTATCATAATGTCTAAAGACCTGCCACGTGGAGGACACGGGAGCAGAGGACCCTTCCCCTTCTTGGCCTGCTGGAGTATACACACAGTCCCCAAAGTCTTGAAAACATTTGAGGCTCCATTATTTCTGGAAGCATCCCTCGGGCTGAGTTTAAGTGTCTTGACCTGAAAAATACAGGTATTTAGAACCCAACAACAGATGAAGCCAGGGTCAATATTGTATAGGAACACAGCTTACAGTAATGTAAGGTGACTACGGTCTTTGAAAAAGTCTATCCTTATTCAGAGCCTGGGAGACCTTGAACAAGAAGCCCAGAGAGATGGAAGCCATGGGTTATAGAGCTGTGGTGGGGAGGATTAATGTTCAGAGACATCAGCAGTGAAAAGTTATTTCTTGGCACCCTTAGCGCCTGCCTCAAACTCCTGTCGGCACGTGGCTAGAAGGGCTCATGGTACCCATGCTGGCAGATTATGGGCCTTGCTTGTGGGGTAGACAGTTTTTTTTGGTCAGGGAGATCTCCTGGAACATCTCATTTGTTAGGGGGCAAAGTAATGCCCTTCTGGACCAGCCTGGCCTAAATTGGCTCTCGGATGGAAAGTAATGTGCTGGCAAAACTCTTGAAAGACTAGGGAACAGACCCCAGTTTTAAGCTATTCACAGTCCTGACTGCAGTAATTCACAGCAAGCCCTGTTCAAAGAGCTACATTGTCGTCAGCAACCTTGGTTTGCTGATCTGCCTAATGGGGCTAAAGTCTTACCTTACAAACCACTCAGTACCAGACTGTAGTGGGAACAAAGCAGACAGTGGCCTCAAAGGGAATGGTTCTATCTAAAAGGTTTGTCTTGGAGCCTGGCACATATATAGCACTCAAAAAAAAAAAAGGTTTTGCAAAAGCCAGCAGTTGCTATGGAAATAGCAGCATAGATTCATGAAGAATGTCATGACTATTACAATACGCTTGGTTTGAGAAATCAGAAGACCTGGAGGTTTGCGCTGTGTGACCTTGAGCAGAGCTGTCTCTGAGCTCATTCCCTCTTTTATAAATCGAGGCGGTCCTTGAAGTCTTAGAAGTCTGGTTCCTAATCAAAAGCTATATATATATATATCTATATATATATATATCTCCTTATTGATTTATGACATAATCAATTGAGAAAGGTGATTAATGTCATAGGACACTGGGGAGATGGCACTTTCTGAATGAGTGTGAGGATGTAATTAAGAATTCCCAGAAAGCCGGTCAGTGGTGGCGCACGCCTTTAATCCCAGCACTTGGGAGGCAGAGGAAGGCGGATTTCTGAGTTCGAGGCCAGCCTGGTCTACAGAGTGAGTTCCAGGACAGCCACAGGGCTACACAGAGAAACCCTGTCTCAAAAAAAAAATTTTTTTTTTCCCAGAAGACACTTAAAAGCTGGACGCAGAGTGTCTACAGGGAGATGAGAGGAGGAGCCAAGCGAGGGAGGCGGAGCCAGGAGAGGAAGCTCCTGGGCAAACCAGTCATAAAACTAACCTAAATACCACCACTGCCTCCAAGTCCACCACCAAAGCGAGCTTGTCTCCAATAAGGTGAAAACTGACACCGAGGTTGTCCTCTGACATCCACACACATGTGCCTTGACACGCTCATTCACATGTGACTGCGTACCCACTCCAGAATCTGTACACATTCACAAATAATAAATGTAAGAGAACTGGTTATGGTATAAACTAGTTTGTATTTGCTGATTTACAAAAAAAAATAAAATAAAATAAAGAAGGTTTGCTAAGCAAATAAACCGGAGAGAGAAGCATTGAGCCTATTTAAGATACATCTGTTTTCAAGCAATTTAAAAAGCATAGTAGGAGTGTCATTAGCATATTAACGGGGTGTTAATTACAAAAGAGTCTTTTAACTCAGGTTTTATAAAATCCCCACTTAGTAACCATTAGCTTACGGTACTTGAAACACAAACTATTCACGTGTGTTACTTGGAAGTAATAAAATTGTAATTTAAAAGTAATCTGCCAACTTGTCACGAATTTAAACTGATTTTCCTCTCAATTGATCCAAATGAGTGAGGTTTTGCTATAATTATATATAATGCTGGTAATAATGAGGCTGATTATCAATCTTTCCCTGCTTTTCACCACTCCATCTTACAGATTTTAGGGCGGGAGTGGAGGGAGTTGGGAGGAATGGGGGAGGGAAGGGAAAATGGAGGAAAGAGAAAAGACTAGCAAAAAACCCCTCATCTCCCCCCATCCCACCCCCACCCCCACTCACCCCCTCTCCCAGCGCTGGAAGAAACCACCACACAGCCTCTTCCTGAACTGAGTGAGTTTAGGCAGAACTGCCCGCAGGGGCTGGGCAAGGCTGTTTGCCTCTGCCTCTGGTCCTGGATGGACAGGAAGCATGTACTAGGCCATCAGCAACGCATCTTTTTGGTTTCGACTTTCCTTCCCTTTTCAATGGCCATGGCCACAGCCATAGCCCGGGGTGGAACACCCCAGAGGCGGGCAGGCTCATTTCTCCGTGTTTTCCACTCTGGACAAATTCCTGTTTCTTCCCTCTTAAAAAAGCCAGGAGAGGCTTTGTCTCAGGGTGGGCTTCTAGCTGGACCTGCTTTGGCTTGGGCTTCTCATCACCCGGGAGTCTCATTTCTAATACCTTATTTTCCACACCTGTGGATATCCAGCTCTGCCCTAGAGAAGTGGGTATAGTTTTGTTTTGTTTTGTTTTTTTTCCATCCAGCCCAGATATTGATGGGAAAGTGCTTTGGAGAAGGTCAACAGTGATTCAAATACAAAGAAGTATCTGAGCAAACCCTAACTCAGGATGGCTTTTCCGTGGAAGGGTATGCAGGGCAGGGAGGGGTCCTGCACAAGGGAACCACAGCTGAGGTTTGGACTATGAAGGGCTGGAGTCAGGACTAGGAGTGTCCTGTTAGAAAGAGTCAGGGTCAGGGTTCTCCTGAGAGAGGCCAGGAGCTGGATCAGGAAGCAAGAGGGTAGATCTTAGGACTCTGTTAGCAGCTACTGTCGTACACCAGAGGCACTGGATTAAACCTAAGCCCTGGTGTTCTCCTTGGTCTCAAATGCCTTATTCCCTTATGTAACTTGTTTGATCCCACTGTCTCGAAGGTTTTACATCCACACAAACAGAGACCATAAGAGTACCAGCCTCAAAGTATCCAACACACGTGTGTGCACGAGAGTATCATAATGGAGCCCGCTGATCATACAATGAATATAAGCTAGTATATATATGTGCATCCAAGTGCTGTTGGCATGAGGTGAGTTAATATATGGAAAGTGTTGAGAGCTCTGTCTGGCTCCAAGGCAGTTCCTAAATAATATTAGCTATCATTGTCATTCAGGAGAGGAGACAACACAAAAGTGTCAATTAAAGCCCTTCATATGGCAGTCCCCTGCCGAACTCGCTCAGCAGCCTGCCTGCTGTGTCTTCAGAGCCAAGTAGGGAAAGGATGTGTAAGTTTTTCTTAAACAAAGAACAAGCCAGGCATCGCATATTCTGACTGTCAGCTTAGGCACGATATCCTTCTACTGGATGAAAGGAGGGGAGGCTTGGGTGTGGGCTTGTCCCCACCGTGGGAGAAACCAGAGTGGGGCAGAGCTCCAGGATGCTCCCCCTCACCCCAACTTATTGAGGAGAATCCAGTCCTGAGAAGCTGCCCCCTTCCCCATGGGTGGGCATTAGCCGTTATCAATGGCTCATGACAAGGCGCCTTGCCCTCCTGAGGAGGGATGCCAATGGGAAAACAAACTCTCCACCCTGGCACAGCAGCAAAGGGGTGGGCACGCCACGCCAAGCCTTTTGCTCCCTTGTCTGGCCAGTCAGAAAGACTACAGGCTTGACATTTTACTTTCATTGGCTGAGGATTGGTTGCTAAGCAACCCCTTACCTTGGTAAGAATTCTGTAAGTCCCAGTACTTCTCTCTTCTCTTTCTCAATAAGTATCTGTCTCTTCTTCCTTTCTCCCTGTTTTCTATTTCTTTCCCTTCTCTCTCTCTCTCTCTCTCTCTCTCTCTCTCTCTTTCTCTCTCTCTTTTATACATGCACACACTTCATTGGCTGTTGAGAGATCTCACAGATTTTGTGTTTGATAACAGAAGCACTGATTTCTTATTCAAATAATTTCATTTATTAATTCTATATTCATATATATTCTATTTTTATATAACAGTATATGTTAGTTTATATGATATATAATATATTGTATATATTAGTTATACTATATATGTATATATATGTATCAGAAGTTTCAATGTTCAATAACTAGCCAACAAGTCATATTTTGAGCACATAAACCACATAACTATAAATAGTATTTTCTAGCAGGGGTGCCCAACCTTCTGACATTGTGGCATGTCGTTGGGGTCTACAGATATGTGGGATGACATCCACAGCTACTTCAAGATGCATATGGCCTGTGCTGGCGGGACAAGCAAAGAGGTGACTGACTCCTGGTTACCAGGAATCCTGAAGAGAAGTCATTGATGCTGGCCTGTGTGTCAGGCTGAATTATGAGAGGATAAGAGGGGATGTAAGGAGGGCACTGGGGCACTGGGGTGACAGAAGAGCACCTTAGGCTATTTATGAGCCGGTCATTCAGAACATTCAATATTAAAAACCCCAGTATGGCCAACTGGTGGTGGCACACGCCTTTAATCCCAGCACTTGGGAGGCAGTGGCAGGCGGATCTCTGTAAATTCCACACCAGTCCGGTCTACAGAGTGAGTTCCAGGACAGCCACGGGGCTACATAGAGAAACCCTGTATCAAGGCAAACAAACAAAACCCGGTCTTCCTGTAGTAGTGCTTAGTAAGTGAAAGGATTTCCTTATGGGAGCTTTCACTTATATTGGACTAATTCATTTTCAGTGCTAGATACTGAAGACAAGGCTTTGTGCACTGCAGGCATATACTATCATCAAGCCACACTCCCTGCCCTTTGATCTCTACAAAACTAACCTTTTTGTGGGGCAGAGCTCTCCATTTCCTTGCAGCCCCTTTCACACCCCCTACAGAGTACTAAGTCTTCCAGCTGGTGCCTCCGAGCTCTGGATTTCAGGGACTCTTTTTGGTTCTCCTGCAAATGAAGGAGAAAGGACCATACCAACATCCTCATGTTGGACTGTCAGCGTCCATTAGCTCTGATGAGGTCAAGTTCATTAAGACAGCAAGAGTCTACATGGCTGTAAGAGCGGAGCCTAGAGGTCAACCTGGGACAGGTTTCCATGTCAGAGCCACAACATATGTAGACTTTTGGAAAGTGATAGAATTCGTTCTTTATTCTATATATTCTTGTCATGGTTTGGCTCTCTAATGATACTCAGCTTCTTAAACTATATTTGCTAGACAGCTTGAAGGACTAACAAAGTCAAGTAGGTGATAGCAGAGCCCCCATAGCCAGTGGTTAAGCTCGGACCATTCCAGACTCCCGTTGCCTGTCCTTTCTCCCCAGTGCTTGAAACCTATGCTCTACTCACAGAACAAGCTAGCTGGGAGAACCACAGAGGTGACCAAGCGCTAGCTTCTTGCTGGGAGAAATGACGCCCAGGAAAAGAAAACACACAGAAGGCAATCTCCCGAGGAATTTCCATCACTTAAGTCATTTTATAGAGAAGCTGCTGGTTGAAGAAAGAAAATGAACTCTGTGGAGTAGTCTAAGGGCATTTTTTAGGTTTCTGGGCAGTTGTATTACAAGTGATTGAAGATCAAGATGCAGGATCAGAGAGCTAGCGAAGCAGTCACGGTGCAGGGGCCGGATCCTCATATGGAGTCAGCCCAAGTGAGCGACTATTTCAGCTCACCCCTACTGCTGTAACAAGGTACCCCAGCCTGGCTAGTTCATAAATAATGACTTCTTTTACTTATAATTCTTGAGGCTTCAGAGTCCAAGATCAAAGCCTTGAGAGGTCCAGTGTCTAGGGAGGGCTGGCTTTCTACTCTCACCGTGGCATTCGGTGAATTCTGATCCTCCTAGGATGGAAGGAGTAGAAAAGAGACAAATGCTGTGCCCTCACATGCAGAAGAGATTTGGAAGGCTCGAAGCATTCTGAAGCTCCTTTAAGAAGGCCATTGCTCTATCCATGAGGGTGTGATCCAAGGCGCTCTTCAGGTCCTCAAACCTTGAGTTTGAGTTCCGTGGTGTGGTTTGGAGGGACATACACGGTCAACCCATAGCAGAGCCCAGTATCTTCACTAGAAGCAAAATCCACCGTTGTCAAGACTGCTTGATCATTGTGAGGGTCAGAGTTCCAAAAACACATCTGTGCAAGATGCATTTGCCTCTTTGAATTTGATTGTTTTTTTGAAAGTCTTGTTATAAATTGTCTACCCTTTCTGGGCTCATTGACACATCCGAAGTAAACCACATTAATTTAAAAAAATTGTATTTATTTATTTACTTGCTTGTGTGAGAGCAAGTATGTGAGTGTGTGTGTGTGTGTGTGTGTGTGTGTGTGTGTGTGTGTGTGTGATCATCTGCTGAATACATGTGACATGGCATATGTGGGAGATCAGAGGATGGCCTACAGGAGTTGGTTCTCTCCTTCTGTGTGAGGCCTGGACAAAGTAAGCACATCACATCATTAGGCAGCAGGTACCATTACCCGGCCAGGGAGACCTCTTGCTGGCCCTGTACCTCTCTATGACAGTTAAAAACTGGACAGGAATTCAGTCCTTCATCCAGTCCCAACAACCCTCCTGCCTCTGCAGTTCACAGTCAAACTGCCTCCAGTTTTACTGGCTGTAGTAACAATATGCCACCCCTTCCCTTCTCCTCCCCTCTTCTCCCTCCCCCTCCTTTCTCACCCCTTCCCTGCTCCTTCCGTCCTTCCAAAAACAATGAACTCTCTATGTGGTGTATTGTTCCTTGGTTCATGACAAAGTACCTGGGAAAAAAGCAACCACTTAAGGGAAGAAGGATTTATTTTGGCTTCAGTTTCAGGGGTCGCAGTCCAGAGCAGCAGGAGAGGCTGCAGCAGGACTAGCCTCTGTCTGTGATGTAGGGCCACTTTCTCTTATCTAAACAGAGCAGGAAGCAGAGAAAGAGAAAAGCCAGTAACAGATGAACACACACACACACACACACACACACACACACACACACACACACTTGCTCGCACACAAACAAGTAAATAAATAAATACAATTTTTTTTAAATGGGCATTGTCATTTTTTGCTCCTTTTATTTAGTTCCGAATCCCCATCCCTGGGTTATAATGCCTACATTTAGGGTGAGTCTTTCCTTCTCAGTTAAACCTCTCTGGAAACAGACTTGCCCAGGTGTAGCTTCTCAGTCTAGTCAAGTTGATATTGAAGAGTAGCCATTACACTTTGTATTTCTCTAAAATTAATTCATTGCCTCTAAAAACAGTTTAAATTCCCTTCAGAATGATATAATTTTAGACAAAAGTAGAATGTTGGGCGCAGGTGGGATGAGTGTGGGGTCTTAAGTTGAGAATGTTCTCTGCATTAATGATTGTTCCCTCTTTAATTTTTTGCATTCATTCATTCATTCATTCATTCCCCCCCCCTCTCTCTCTCTCTCTCTGTGTGTGTGTGTGTGTGTGTGTGTTTAAATACGTAAACCCACATGCCACATACATGTACAGGAGTCAGAGGACAATTTGTGGGAACCAGTTTTTTTTTTTCCTTCCACTATTTGTTTTCCAGGGTTTGAACTCCAGTCTCTAGACCTAGCAATTTGTGCTTTTCCCAAGTGCGCCATCTCGCCAGCCCTAGAGTAACTCCTTTGCTTAGGTAGACCTTAACTGAGGAAGCAGAAGGGCCAAGGGAAACTCGGGTGGGCATCTTCCTAGTGGGTGTTTATGTTTACAACCCATTCCACAGTTACTTTCTGATGCCTCTTGCTCAACTGCAGAACTTTAACGGGGAAGGCTGTTCCCTGTCTCCTAATCCTAGTACTGATTGCTCAGGTCCCAACTTACCTCACATAGAGCGTAGCTCACAGTGTGACCTAGGCAGCTCCTCCTGCAGGCCGTGCTGACCACTCTGCTTTCTCACTTTCTGTCTCTGTATATAACAAGGTGCACCGCGGAGCGGAGGGCAGCGATTTTGTGCACGTCTTTGCATCTGACCTTTCAGATCAGCCGCTCAGGGTGGGCTGCTCTTGCTGTGTTTTCTCAACTCCTGTTTTGCAGAGACTTGGCTATACATCTCCACTAGAGAGAGCGTTCCATGGTGGGCTCTCAAGAGGGCAGGAAAGCACCCGCCCATCTCTTTCATCTTGCATTACTGGCTACAGGGAACATGGTTCAACTGAGCCTAGAAGTGTAGCGTATGATAGTCACTACTCCCAGGCTCCCAGCACCTCTTCCACAGGTGCTAGTGGCTCAGTGCCCTGTCCCTGCAGCCACCGTGGAAGTACTGTCTACCAGCACAAGTGCACGAGTCTTCCTGTGCTTCCCAGGCCCTGGTGCCCACAGAGCCATTTCAATCATGCCAATTGGCATATGGGTTAGTGGACTGAGGAAGGGAATCTTGGTGAAGCTCTGGTACCTGTTGGCTCTGTTCCTCACATGGGCATTGACTTGCCCTGCCTGACTGACTGACCCAGGACAAAGTCACAGAGGCCTGGGACTCGTGAGCCGTGTCATGGTTTGTACTTGCTGTGCATCTTGGTCCAGCTACAGCGGATGCAGATGTAACCTCCGAGAACTAAGACATCATGGAGTTTCCCTCTCCTAGGCCAGCCCCTCTCCTATGCCTGCACTTTGCTTATCTGAGCAACTAGTATTTGTAGAAGAGGCCCGAAGGAGGGAAAGGACCCAGGAGACAAACTTAGGGATGGGCTAGGCCTGTGTCCACAGGAGCCCTAGCATTGCTTCCTTAATGTCTCACTGTATGTCTTTCCTTTCACAGGCTCCCCTGGTCACACTGGCTCGACGTCCATGAGCCCTTCAGTAGCCTTGCCCACGGGGAAGCCAATGGACAGCCACCCCAGCTACACAGACACCCCAGTGAGTGCCCCTCGGACGCTGAGTGCTGTGGGAACCCCCCTCAATGCTCTTGGCTCTCCGTATAGAGTCATCACTTCTGCCATGGGTCCACCCTCAGGAGCACTGGCAGCTCCTCCAGGAATCAACTTGGTGGCTCCACCCAGCTCCCAGGTAGGCTATATTTCTCCAAGGCTAGTTTAGCCAATCCTTGAGGCCTGACGCTGCTCCTAGCGGGTAGATCATAGACTGGTCTCACACCTGGAGCCCGAGCCATAGGCAAGTGCTCACCCAGGGCTTGCTGAAGCAATTGCGTTGGCTCTGGAGCCTGGTTCCTTCAGAACCTCACTGTCTGTGCCTTCAGTTCAAGAAATTCTGTGACCTCACAACTCTTGTGGTCCCAAAGATAGGACCACAAGGGCACGTTCCTGGTGGGCTTAATGGCTTTGATTTCAACACCTCTCTGAGGGTGTTTGTGGAGACCCCCTTTGATTCTTCTACTGCAATGAGTATCTAGGGCAGTGGTTCTCAACCTGTGGGTTGCAACCCCTTTCTTTGAGGGTCAACCAACTCTTTCATAGGGGTTGCGTAAGACCATCAGAAGATACAGATGTTTACATTATGATTCATAACCGTAGCAAAATTGCAGTTATGAAGTACCAATGAAAATATAAGGGTTGCAGTATTAGGAAGGTTGAGAGCCAATGATCTCATATTGGTTCCCTGAACTGTAGAGTGAGGGCTATTATGGTTGGAAAGGCCAAATGGAAGCCTTTAGAGTTGCCTCTGCCAAAGAAAATAGTGAATCAAAAACAGTATCGTATTCCTGGAGGCATTGCAGAAATTACTGCCACTATCAAGGACTTGAAAGATGCAGGGGTGGTGGTTCCCACCACATCTCCGTTTAACTCTCCTATCTGGCCAGTGCAGAAAACAGATGGATCATGGAGAATGACAGTTGGCTTGGAGAAATGGGCTCTGCCAGCAAGGTGCTTGCCATACGAACATAAGGAACATGTTCAGATTCCCAGCCTCCACCAAAAGGGGGTGGGGCATGGCAGCATTGGCCTGCAGTCCCAGTGTTGGGATAGGAGGGCCTCTGAGGACTTTGTGAGCACCTGTGTCAACCTCTGACCTCAGTACATATGTGCACTCATGAATGCTTACGTACAAACAAGTATCTAGGCAATGAGACACTATATGCTTTTGTTAAAGGGAATAAGAAATGATCAGGGCAAGTCTTTGCTAAGCATTTTTAACAGAGGAGAAAGGCAGGCACAGCACACAGACAAATCTAGAACTAGGTATCCATACATCCATGCGTGTCTGAGACAAAGAGGAGTCAAGGTGAAAACTTGACCTGAATTCTGAGTGTCTCCTGCTGCAGTGGAGGAAAGGTCTATCACACAGCAGACCTGGGTCACTGTGTTCTGTGGCACCCCCAGGATGGCCAGATGACCTTGCCTTCCCTCTAAGATTGGCAGCTTTCATCTCTTAGACTGGTTGGCTAATGCTACAATAATGGTATATGGAAATATAATCCCCAGGCTGGAGGTGCTCAGTGATGAAGGGCCCTTACTGCTCTCACGGAGGACCTGAGTTTGGTTCCCAGTGTCCATATCGTGTCTCAGAATTGCCTGTAACTCCCGCTCCAGGGTAGCCAATATCCATATCTGGGTGTCTTAAAGCATCCTCAGATGCTACGCACATGTGAAACACATCCATAGACATAGGTAAAACACACACACACATGAAATAAAAATTCTTTAAAGAAAAACAATTTCGGTTATCAAAGCTTACAAAAACAAGTATTGGCCTTCAGCTTTAAGATGCCCGTGCTTCAAATGGGCCTAGCCTGCTAGTCCCTGTGTCTTAGGCTAAAGGAGCAACAACCAATCAGGGAAATGGTTCGTCATGGTCTTTCAAATGAGTGCTGTCTTAGTTTCTTTTCCTGTTGCTGTGATAAAAGTCTCTGGACAAAACCAACTTATGGGAGAAAGGGTTTGTTTTTAGCTCACAGTTCTGTATCTCAGACTGTCCATTACTGTGAAGAAGTTGAGACACATTATAGCCATAGTCAAGAAGCTGAGAGCAGTATAGACGAGTGCTACTACTAGTGCTTAGCGTTCTTTCTCCACGATTCTACAGTCCAGTAACCCCTCCCCAAAGGAAAATGGGCAGGTCTTCTCACCTCAGCTAACATAACCAAGATGATTCCCCCCATAGACAGCATGACCAAAGAAAACCATGGAGATGATTCTATTACTGGCAAATGGAGAAACAGGCTGTCCCTATTCTAGACAAGGGCGCAGCACAAAGGGTAAGGAACTTTAGAAGTGAAGATTTAGGAACAAAAATTTTATATATTAACCCTTCCTTTCTCCAGGTAAATAGCCAGGACTCCCTGCTCCTTTCTTCTGCATACTTGCGGGGGTGGGTGGGGGCTAGCATTGGTAGTCTTTATGATGCTCAGTTTCTATATATACATCATTATGAATGTTTCTATG
The DNA here is from genome assembly GCF_000001635.26 of Mus musculus. Taxonomy (NCBI): domain Eukaryota; kingdom Metazoa; phylum Chordata; class Mammalia; order Rodentia; family Muridae; genus Mus; species Mus musculus. The sequence goes on from NC_000067.6 coordinate 167,616,285, forward strand.
ACAGTTTTTGATGAGGCTAACGTTTATAGGTTACTCATAGGTAGAATGAATAAGCCAGCATATGTACTATAATATGGACAGTTACCATCTGATCACCTGAAGGTCAGATTAGAAAAAAAGACTGGTAAGCCAAACAAGTAAGAAAGAACTATCCTACAACCTAGGAGTTGTGTGTGTGTGTGTGTGTGTGTATGCGTTCCTGTGGGTAGGCAAGGCCAGAAGTCGGCTTGGTGTTTCTTCCTCAGTCATTTCTCAACCCTACTTTTTGAGACAGGGTTTAAGCCTGGAGTACAGTGTCTTAGCTAGGCTGGCTGGTCAGTGGTCTATAGGATCAGTCCATTGTCATTCCTAGCATGGGTAGGGGTGGCATTCAGATGAACTCTACCATATATGGCTGTTACATGACTGTTGGGGCTCAAAAGTCACTTTATCCATGGAATGGCCTCTCTAGTCCTGGAGCTGTGTGTAAGTAATATTTTTCGGTCTTTGGTCTTGATCTGACACATTGACACACTTTCTCAGCCTTCGGCTTGCTGGTCTTCAGACTATAGCATGACTTTTCCTGGAGTTCGTTTGCAGATCCTGGGACTGGTTAGTCTTCAAAATTGTGTGAGAAAATTTCTTAGAGCCTGTTACCCTGACACCCAGGAAATCAGGGTAGTGGGTATATAGGCTACATCATGCAGAGCAGTCACGTGCTGTGTGAACTACATATGCAAGAACAAAACCCAGGGGGAGCAGAGAAGAGACCATGTACTGCCTGATCATGGGTGCTAGGACCTCAGAGGTGGCAGCTGGAATGTATGTGCCATTCCCAGCCGTTCAGAATGAATGGGGTTTGTTTATTCACTTTCTTTTCTAGAAGCACATTTAAGGAAGGAGAGTTAAACGACGCCTGCTCGTTAGAAAGATACGTCTCAGCGTGGCGGGGAAAGTTAGGTTTTGCAAAGGGCATTACCATTCATTTAAATAAATGAGTCGTCGTGGCTCCTGTCTGTAATTCAAATGCCTGGAAGTCTGAAGTAAAAAGAGCCCTACAAGTTCAAGGCCAGCCTGGGAAGCTGTAGAGTAAGTTTAAGGCCCGCCTCGGAAGCTGTATAATGAGTTCAAGGCCATCCTGGACTACAGAATGAAAACCTGTCTCAAAAAACAAACAAACAAACGAACGAACAGAGGCTGGAAGACAGCACAGGCAGTAAAGTGCTTGCTGCACGAGATTGGGGGCCTGGATTCAGTCCGTAGAACTCACAGATAATGCTGGGTGTGGTACTTGTGTGTGTAACCCCAACACTGCAGAGGTCTCAGTGGCTAACCAGTCTAGCCATACCAGTGAACTCCAGGCCCCAGTGAGAGAACCTGTCTCAACAAAATGAGGTGAAGAGCTACTGAATAATAAATACTTTCTGCGGGTGACTGCTGGTCTCCACATATAGGAACACACGCAGGCATGCACGCACGCAGACACACACACTCAAGCACTCACATGTGCACACTTACTAAATTAATGAATAAATGCAAACATAAGTAAAAAACTGTTTGTGAGGGCCTACAGTGCGTGAGTGCTATACGACACCACCCCGGGTTTGGGGGGTGTAAAAATGGTATAAATGTTGCTGAGCATTCAAAACAAATAAAATCCTAAAGAATAAACAGGATAATTGAAAACAACAATCACTGTTATCTATGAAGACATATAAACCAGGGTAAGTTGGGAGAGTGACAGGTCCTGGGGGTAGAAAGCAGACAGCACTGTCTCCCCGAGGCTGCCTTTAGCAATCACAGCAGAGTCTCCTGACTAAGCCAAACCTGGCCACTAAGTTCATCTCCACAGCCGTGTGTGTCGGAGCCGCTATTCCTGGGCCGTATGCCTGTACAGAGGGATCGGGGTTGAAAGGTCAGCTGAAAGCTTCGGTGCTGGCCAACTGGGCTGTGTGCAAAGGCTGGGCCAAGTTTGGCTTTGGAAGCTATATTAAGCTTGCCAAATGCTGGTGAGGCAGCCCTCAGACTGGGAGCTGCGCTCCGGGCTTGGGCTCCGGAACCACGCGCAACAGAACTTTGCCCAGTTAACCAGATGACACGCTGCTAAAAGGCTTTGGTGTTAGTCACGGAGACGCAGAGACCTTGGGTGGGGATTGTTCCTGCATCCTGCCTTCTCCGCTCAGCGCTGGGTCTGTGGGAACTGGCCACTGAAGCATGCTCTTGTCGTGACCTGTGAGTACAACTCGGGAGTGTTGCGGGGAGGAAGTGCTTGCTGGGTGTGGGACAGCAGACAGGGTCTTCCGCTCTGCTCTGCTTCTTCTCTTTGCATTCCTACTGGGTTTTCCATCTTGAGGAACCAAGGAGAACTGAGCTGGCACAGAGTGGAAGGGACCGTGTGACCTTTCGCTAACCACTTCAGCTTATTTCTGTTTGAGTTTCATTTTCTCTACTGTGGGGCACAAATGCTTGCCCTGATTTTCCTAAAAGGTTTTTAATGAATGTCAAAGGAGATGTGGATTTGAAAAGTGCTTCTCGAGGTCTTTAATGTGGCAGCCAGAAGATACTGTTATTAATATTATTCTTCCATGATACATATTGAACACCAAACCAATCAGGTATAGTGTGTTGCTGAAAGGTTCCAGAGAAGTTTGTCTCAATCAGTAGTCTCAGAACCATGTCCTAGGTACTTGAGATTTTATATATATATATATACATATGTATGTATGTATATATATATATATATATATATACACATGCATATAGGACTTATATTCATGATTGAATCATATCTATATAATATATATCATATATGTGTGTATACATATATATATGCCCTACATATGATACATATGGCATATATGATTATGTGATATATGATTATATGATTCAGTCCCCTTTGGGAGCATCATAGTAGAAAGACCAATGTCTAGATACCAGCTATATATCTAAGAGACAACCTAAATACTTTATGTAGTCATCTAGGCTACATATTTCAATGTATGTGTGTACTCACACATATGCATGTGTGTGTGTATGTGTGTGTATAAAATGCTGTATACTTGTTACTATAATTCTGTTGGAAAGACTCTGAAAAGGTCCCACAAATATCTGGAGCCCCCCACTTCTTTCTCCCCTGCCAACCCACACTGCCTGACTGGGATCCTTATTGATTTGCTTCTGGTTTTGTTGTTTTTGTTTTGTTTTGTTTTGTTTTGTTTTGCTTAGTAATTTATTGACAACTGGGTCCTTACCCTCTCAAATGTTTGCATTTTTTAATAGCAAATATCTTCATAAAACTGAAAACATTATTGTTGGAGTAGACCTAAAGATTATCCAATCTGATAATAAATAGAAGTCAAACTATAACATCTTCAAAACAAAATGGTATTTGGGAGTCCAATATACATGTCCATTAAAAAAAAGTCTTGGCTAGCTGGACACAGCAGTGCTCACCTGCAGTGCCTGTGCTTGGGAGGCAGAGGCAGGAAGATCATTTCAGAGCGAGTTTGGGATGCAGAGTGAGATGCTGTCTTAAGTAACAAATCAGATTTGGTTGAAGCAAATTCAGAATATAAGAAGCCTCAACTTTTTCATAGCTAGGGAACACACATGTGTGCACGTGAGCACACACACACACACACACACACACACACACACACACAACTTGAAAACCACTGATCTAGTCCAGAGAAGAGGAAACAATCTCTGCTAAGTGGTAGGAAGGACCTGGTTAAGATCTGTAGTCAGGCCGGTCAGTGGTGGCACACGCCTTTAATCACAGCACTTGGGAGGCAGAGGCAGACAGATTTCTGAGTTCGAGGCCAGCCTGCTCTACAGAGTGAATTCCAGGACAGCCAGGGCTACAAAAACAAAAAAAAAACCAAAACCAAACAAACAAACAAACAAAAAAAACAAAAACCAAACACCAAAATCTATAGTGAGGAAGAGTAGGGCCAAACCAGCTTCCAGGTGGTAGTTGGACCCATTCCAAGATTAGCGGTGGAGTCTATACCCTAGAACACCGACACTACCCCAAACTTGGCCTGGGTGAAACATTGGAGGCTGGAGACGGCTCAGGAATGGAGCCAGTGTTCTGAAATGGCTCCAGAGGTATGCAGGAAGCATCAGCCACTGGGTCAATCTGCACAGAATAGATGAGCCAGCGTGCTCCTGTCCCAGGCACAGCGAGCCTGCGTGCAGTGGCAGGTCAGATCGCCTGCTGAATTTCAGCTCTAAAATGCCTGTTTCAGCAGAGTTGCCTCTAATGGAATGAGACAGCCAAGGTTCAGGGACTCTGGGGCCAGGCAGCTAATAGGCCTGCATTGAGGACAGCTGCCTTCCACTGCCCGCTCCCTTTGAATCCCCCGCACCACCGGTGGTCTCAGCCCACACAGGCCCCGAGCTAGCCAGAGGGTCGGATGGAGGAAAGCCACTCGTCCTGAGCACTTTGTCCCACCACCGTTGGAATTCATGGAGAAGTGGGAGGAGCTGCTGACTCAGAACGGGAAGAGAATGTGTAAAACTGCTCTGCTCCTTCATGGCTTCCGAGTCAAGGGGGTGGGGTAGGAAGCTTCAAGGACAGGTGAGGGCTCAGTGTCTCCTGCCAGCCCCAGTACCTTGGATCCAGGAGCCCGGGCACTTGGCACCAGGCAATTAGACCTAGTGTGTACCTAAGTGCGTCTTTCCCATCCTTCCTAGGTCTACTACACCCCCTGCTTCATTGGCTGAGTTTGAAAGCTATAATTCCTCTGCTCAAAATTTCCCTAATTGCCATCCTCCTAGCCAGGCAGCGGAGTCTTCAAGGCTACCACGCCCGTCTCTCAACATCACCTGCTATACACATCTACCCCGTGGGCACAGTTGCTCCATAGGTTTTGGGGCATCATACCTTCACTTTCAAAGCCTTTACCCATCACTGGTCCACCCATCTCCTACCCATTTGGGGGCAGGTTTTATCCCAAGTGCTGCCACCTTCGGGAAGTCTTCCCTGATCCCACAGCGTGTGCTCTTTCCTTCCTAAACTATCCTCCCCAATTTTACTCGGCAACTCTTTGAGACGGTGCCTGTATCTTCTTACTCTTACTTGTAGAACCTCCACAGCGTTTCAATGAACAAATGGAAAAACCATGGCGAAGCTAATTGTGTTCATATGAGAAACCTAGGAAGCCCTTCATATGAGGAGCTATGGAGATGGCTCAGTGAGTAGGAGCACAGGCTGTACTTGCATGAGGACCCGAGTTCAAATCCCCAGGAAGAAGCTAGGTGTGGCTGCAACCCCAGCCTTGTGTGGAATGGAGACAGGAAGATTGCTGGGGCGTACTTGTCACCAGCTAAGCTCCAGGCTGAGCAAGAGACCCTGTCTCAAGAGAATAACGGTGGAGTAAAGGAATAGGCTACTTGACATCTTCCTCTGGCATCTGCATATGAATAGGCATACACACCCAAAGAGTTCAGACATGTATAGCCCTTCATCCTTACACAGAATAAAGACAGGAAGACCCCCTTGGGTTGTCACATGGACTTTCAGTATTGGAGAGCAGTGATCGTGTTCTCCATAGATGGTCACAATGCACCTATCACTCTTCTATGGTCGCTGCAACCTGCATCTGCAGAGCTAGCACCTGGGTGGGAGGAAGGGGGCTGGTGGCATCTTCTTGAAATGGTGGCCTTTACTCCTAGGATCTTTCTTGGTCGCCTGAGGATTTGGGGACAAGGTCACGATCAATTTGGCAATGGTTTTCTAGCTGTGGCTTGTGACCCCCTTGGGAGGGATCAAACAACCCTTTCACAGGGGTCACATAGCAGATATCCTGTATGTCAGATACGTACATATGACTCATGATAGTAGCAAAATTACAGTTATGAAGTACAGTAATGTTTTGATTGGGGGTCACCACAACGTGAGGAACTGTACTAAAGGGTCCCAGCGTTAGGAGGGTTGAGAGCCATTTTTCTTTGGGCTCATCTGATATAAGGGCTTCTATTTTATGGATCCAAGTGTTCACTTATATCCTCTTAGGGTACTTAGGAAAAGTTGTTGCCTGGAACGTACACTGTCACGATTCATGCCATGCTGTGGTTCTTTGCCTGCAAAGGTATATGGGTATCATTGATGAAATGACAGAAAGCCCCAGTAAGAGCCGTCCTCAGACCCGCCATACGAGAAGCACCAGGCACCAGCCTGGGCACCATTTTCTCTTGAAGTTCCTAGGTGTAGAACCTCTGTATACTACAGAGAAGCAGGATAAAATACCGGGTGTGCGCTCCAGATAGGCTGGCTTAACCTAATGTAAAAGGAGGGAAAAGAGGGAAAAGAATTCTTCCATTCTTCTCTTATGTTTTTATCCATTATACAAATTAATAAAATATTTATAGCCTTTAGCCCAGAGCCTCTGTCTGTCTCCCATGCTCAATAAATATTTGCTAAGTGAATCGAAAAGCTAGTGGTTTTTTTTTTTAAAGGAACCTATTGTGGTGCTATTGTAGGTTATGTTTTTAACTAATTGTTCTTCCTATGCCAACATTTCCAGAATAAGGGAGAAATCCTACCTCTGATTCTGTTTGCACTTACGGTTACATGGTTAGACAACATAATTCGGAAGTCAGGGATTCCGTGGACCCTGTATTAGCACTCAGATATTATCCTGGTGGCTCTAGTGGATACACATGTGCAGATCCACATCAACTCCCTTTCTTTCAAGTTGCCTATACTATTGTGCGTGTGCATGCGTGTGTGTGTGTATGTGTGTGTCTGTTTGTCTGTCTCTTTCTCTGTGGGTATGTATGTGTGTGTGTGCTTATGCCTATGGAGGCCATGGAACGACTTCAGTTGTTCTTCAGGTCTCACTTGCATCTGTCTGTCTGTCGGTCCTTACTTTCACCACTCCTCCTCCTCCTCCTCCTCCTCCTCCTCCTCCCCTTCATTTGAGGCTGGTCTTTCACTGGCCTGGAATCTGCTGCTTTAGCTAGGCCTGCCATCCTGAGAGTCCCAGGGATCCACTCCACTTCCCAAGCACTGGGGTTCTGAGCATTCGCCACCACATTTTGGTCTTTTTTTTTTTAATGGATTCTAGTGATTTTACTCAGGTTCTCCCGCTTGCGCAGGAAGCACTTGACTGACTGAGCCATCTCGCAAGCCCTCACCCCCTTATACGGGTTCCTAATCGTACATATTCTGACTCCTCAAGAAGACCAAATGTCTTTGAGGACCAAGAGACAGACCTTCTAGGTTTTGCAGCTCTCTTTGCCCAGCCAAGCCCACTGTGCACCCTCAGGCAGGGGCACTGAGCTTGAGTGCGCCTGTTTCCGACTGGATGACTGCTTTCTCTGATAACTACAAAGCACTGAGCTTCAGCCTCTCAGACACTTCCTCAAGGGCACCAGGATAAGTGGGGAGGAAATGTTCACTTTTGACAAGGGATGGGGACCAGGAAGGTCAAGCTGACCTACATATTCAGACAATCATTCGCACCAGCGCAGTGCCATGGTGGTCAGGGCTTACTGGGCATTGCAGAGGATCTAGTATCTGGCTGTACAGATTTTGTATTTTCATGGAAAGATCGTCTGTTAGTTACCACCAAGTTCAAAACCAAGCTTGAGTGTTCTGCCCATTTGCTGCTTGTACTGGCTGGTTTTGTGTCAGCTTGATATAAGCTGGAGTTATCACAGAGAAAGGAGCCTCCCTTAAGGAAATGCCTCCATGAGATCCAGCTGTAAGGCATTTTCTCAATTAATGATCAAAAGGGGAGGGCACCTTGTGAGTGGTGCCATCCCTGGGCTGGTAGTCCTGGGTTCTATAAGAAAGCAAGCTGAACAAGCCAGGGGAAGCAAGCCAGTTAGTAACATCCTTCCATGGCTTCTACATCAGCTCCTGCTTCCTGACCTGCTTGAGTTCCAGCCCAGACTTCCTTTGGTGACCAACAGCAATATGGAAATGTAAGCTGAATAAACTCTTGCCTCCCCAACTTGCTTCTTGGTCATGATGTTTGTGCAGGAATAGAAACCCCGACTAAGACACTGCTGCTCAATGATTTGAACACAGGGGCTAGCGTCTTCAGTGTGCGCATAGAGATGAGCCATTCACCTGTCCTTCTCTTCCAGTTCACCAGGAAGCCCTAGATGTGCATTTTCATTTGCCTTTGTGTCTCAGTGCCCTGGAGAATGTCCAGTGATTGACAGGTGAATGGATTTGTGTGTGTGTGTGTGTGTGTGTGTGTGTGTGTGTTAGGGAAAGGACTTGTCTCTTAGAGTCTGCTCATCTTGCCCGAAGGCCATAGCTCCTCCTGGTGCACTGCTGAAGCTGCAGTCAGTAGTTGATAAAAAATTTAAAATCACACAGCTGACATCGTCCTAAGTGTGCGGCACAGAGCTTAGCTCAAGTAAAACACATGAATAAAAGAAAGAAACCCAAACAGCTTAATAGAGTGTTGTGATGCTTGGGTTTATGTTTGAGCTTCTAGAAACGATTTCTTTCACCTTGTGTTCTTGTCCCATGACCTCACATTCATGTCATAGATGAGCAGTTTGGGGAACCCTGCACTTGGAAGTTCCTTCTTGCAATGGAGCTCATCTCACATGCACGCGCCTTGCAGGAGGCCTAAGGATTGGGCTTACCCTGCCTATCTGTGTCTTTTTATTCTTTGCTTTTGTCTGTTTCTCTTGCAGCTAAATGTGGTCAACAGTGTCAGCAGCTCTGAGGACATCAAGCCCTTACCAGGTCTGCCTGGGATTGGAAATATGAACTACCCATCCACCAGCCCTGGGTCTCTGGTGAAACACATCTGTGCCATCTGTGGGGACAGATCCTCAGGTATGGGCCCCATGAGATAGAATCACGGAGGAGGGTTTCTTCCCCTGCTCCATGTGTGCACTGTACCCAGTGAAATGAAAAGACCCTTTATAGTGGTCCAGTTGGAGGCTTAGCTTATAGGTTTCTATTACGGGGTTCAGAGCCTGCAGTCTTGATGATTCTAAAATGCATTTCTTTCTTCTTCTTTTTTTTTATCTTGAAGGATTAGGCTCCCTGGAAATGTTCCAGACTGCTCTCTGGAGTAACACAATTGTGTCCGTGTCTGGGATTGAGAAGCTGTGATGTGAAATATTCCATGCTAGCTGTTCTTTAATTTTTAAAAAAGTTACTTCTCATAATCATAAAGTGTCCCAAATAAATAATTATAAAACCAATAAAAAATTGGAAGACTCATAAAAGTACAAAGAGAAAGTAAAAAAAAAATTTCCATAGTATCCCTATGAAAGAGAAACTCTTTAATATTTGAGCATATTTCATTTTATTCTTTCACACCCTGCTAGATTTTTTTTAAGCATGCTTTTATGGGCAAAACATGTTTTCATTGGCTTATCCTCTTCCATTTTGCTAAATTTGCTTTTTTCCTAATTGTTTTTCCTTTCTCTCCATTCTTCCTATTTCATCTTCTTACTCCATCAGCTTATTTTTTAACACATTTGGGTCTCTGCTTTGAAAAATGAGAAGGACAAGTGTGTTGGTGCCTGCTTGTAAAACCGGTACTTATTGGTGAGGCAGGGGGATCATGAGTTCGAGTGAGCCTCCTTTACATAGTGAGACCCTGTGTCCCAATAAATTAAAAGAGTGAGAAGACAGAGCGTGCTCTTTCTGTCTCAGACCATGAAGACTGACTGGCTGTTTCTCCAGCCTCTCACTGATGCTTCTCCATCAGGCTGTGACACTGAGAGCTACAGATGCCCCAGACTTACTCAGCGTTGTGGCCAGCATTTGCTTGCTTTTACAATTCTAATCATGCAGAAATGACTGTCGCCATGACAGAATGTCAGTCACAGCCTGACAAAGCATTTTCTTTGAGTTATTTTAGTTGAAGGTGGTAGGTAAAGACATGGGATGACTGTCACACTACGGTCAGACTAGGGTCCTGCTTCTCAAAGTTAAATATTTCAGATCCAAAAGTATTAGGTTATCTGGGGCCAAGATGCAAGCCCATATTTATCATTGCTGGGAATTCAGAAAATTAGCATAGCCAACTAATTGGGCACAGGCAGGTTAATTCGTCAGGCTGGCTGTCTCTAGCCACCGCTTCATCTTAGGGTGGCCTCCACTGACAGACAGGTAAGCTCTGGGGTGCAGGGCACTACATTTGCAGGTTCTCGGGGATTTCAAATGGATTTTAGCACCGACATAAATAAAACAGAAATAAAAACTGGGTCTGTGGCTACATGGAACTGTCTATTCTAAAGTCAGACCTAAATGTGTTTTGAATGATCTTCAATACAGTTTCAGGGTCTGTGACTTCGGCCACATGACCATAGCATGCGGAAGAGTTCCTTAGAGCAAGCCCTGTTACTGACTCATAGCGCTTGTGTGGAGACAGGTGTGGCAGGCAGCTCTCTTGACTCAAAATTAGCCGTTCTTACCGGGGACAACTAGAGACGCTAGAGACTGTGAAACATACAACTAGTTATTCTAGATGAAGCAAAATCACTATCAGAATGTATTACCAACTCAAGATTGAGGATAATGTTATGCTGTAAAGATTTTATAGATTTTTTTTTTCATCAACAGTCGGTAACTCCGGATTCTGTTCAGAGTTTCTGGTACAAGATGATAAGTTTTAGTGGGGGTTTCAAGACCTTGGGCTTCAATTTTGTGAAATGTCAGTTAAACCAAGGTTCTTTTCCTGCTGGATAATATATGGCAGTTAAGCATCTTTCTATTTATCATGTACACTAAAATATGGACCTGAGGTGGGATATTTCTTTAACAAAATCTAAGAGTTGCTTTGATAAAATAAATGTCAATAAAATCTGAGGCCAGGAATTTTCTAATGATGCTGTCTGGAGTTGGAGACACAGAGAAAGACATACAGAAAAGCAATTTACTCTTACTTTGGATTCTGTGACCCAGCTCTTTGGAATTCCTTATTTGTTCTTAGGGGCTATGACCAGTTCCTTAGGGGGTGTGTGGTCATGGGCTTCTTTGCGGTGTAAAAATTCTGAATAAATACAGGAGCAGTCTATGGGTTGTTCTCTCGTAACCAGGGAAGCACTACGGTGTGTACAGCTGTGAAGGTTGCAAAGGCTTCTTCAAAAGGACCATCAGGAAAGATCTCATCTACACCTGTCGGGATAACAAAGATTGTCTCATCGACAAGCGCCAGCGCAACCGCTGCCAGTACTGTCGCTACCAGAAGTGCCTGGTCATGGGCATGAAGCGGGAAGGTGAGGTATCCCGCGGCTCTCCTCTACTCAAGGGGAGTAGGCTGCGCGGGAAGAGCTACGAAGCGAAGCGCAATGAAGAGCCAGGCTGCACGCGACTCTATGGGAGGGAGAAGGTTGATGTGGAAGGTCAGATGAGTCTTAGGCACCACAACTTCTCAAGGCTTCCCTCCAGAGCTCAGAGGGCAAGAGGCATCTCTTCTTTCCTTATCTCTCTTTTCTGGGAGCCCAAGGACAGGCACTCACGTAGGACACCCTTCATTTTTTTTCTTTCAGTAAGTGGGCAGCGGGTCTCGGTGGTCTAGTGGTTTTGTTCTGTGCCATACCTAGGGCGCATCAGACTGACCTTCAAAGTGGAGCTGGCTTCTTGCTCTAATCTTAGGTTTCTTTGGAGGGAAAACTTCAGATTTGTTATTGCCCTCTGGGATTTAGAACCCTGGCCCGCTATAAATCCTCCCATGTTGGTACATTCCTCAGTCTCTGTGGATTATTGGCATCTATAGGTCTGACAGACGGGCCTTCTCAGTGCCTGAATGTCACCAGGCTTCATCTTCTAATTTATAGTGTGAGTTAGAGGGCTATCCTTGTGTCAGAGAGTAACAAATCTGAAAGTGCTTTTTTTTCGTTCTTGTTCTTGCTTTAAAAGATCGAAAGTCATCCTGCTAAGTAACACAAATGAATTGAAGTGGTCAGCTCATTAAGCAGAGGGCTTTGCAAAGGTGCCTGGTGTGCGTGGGAAATCTTGGTGGTTGTGCAGGAAGGGTGGCCTCCCCTTGCAGGTTGGGATGGCTCACGGAGAGAGTTCGCTCCATGCCTCTTGTGGTGAGATGGAGGAAGTCTGCCAGAAAGAAGCCATGAAAGAACAGGTTCTTGAGCCCACGCTTAGAGGAAGTACCACCAAGAGGGACACGTGACAGGAGAAGGGTACATTCAGAGTCACCCAACCAACTGGAGCCAGTTCACAGATGTCAAAAGACCCTGAGAGCCAATGGGCATCCCACGCTGCCTCCCTGAATTGCCCTTGCCTCTCTCTGAGGTATTCCTTGGGAAAACACCAGTGTAAGGAAGATGGCGGGCGCATGAAGCCACTCCTCCACCACAGCATCCAGATCTCACTAAAAGAAAGGAAAACACTCTTTGCTGTAGTTTCCAGGCTGAATAAGGTAGAGGTGCTCCTTTGTCCTACAAGTTCAGCCTGTGCTAGTGCCCTGGAGGCCATTGGGAAGGTCCTTAAGTGGGCTCTGGGGACAGCCAGCCTGGGTCCCCATGCTGCTGCAAGCACGTCTTAGCTTTTGACTTCAGACAGGTTTTCTAGTTTTTCTGTGGTTTGTGGTACTCAACCCCCCAGAGAGTTGATGAAAGGATTTAAATGAGATACAATAATCTCTGTAGAGTACTGAGTATAAAATACATCTTGATTTAGAAAGTGCTCTATCAATGTTGGCTGTTGGATAACCTGAAAATCCACAATAACAAGTTTTTAAGTGGATGGATGGAACCCAAAAAGCTGAAGTCTGGAGCTATTTTAGATCAGCTAGCGTCCTAGATATATTGTATGTTGTAACAGGCGCTGAGGATATCTGCCATGTAGAATATCCTCCCAACAACAATGTGTTGCTTCTTTTATATCAGTGAGGTTTGTAGTACGAATGGGAAGAGAGAGTAGCCAGTTCTTAACTCAGTTAATAGCAAAATGGGGATTGGAACCTGACTGCCTGAAGCGAAGGCTTCCCTTTGAAGCTCCAAGGTCATTTTCTCTGAGTGTTACAAGTCCATTAGAGTTGACTGAGGATCACGGGAAGACCCTGACTCAGTTTACCTTTTCTGCTTTGTTATTGTTTTGGTTTTAAATCAGGACGAATAGAGAATATTGATTTCTTAAGGAAAGGTGAAGGAACAGTGAACCTCAGGCAGAAAAATCCAACTGAGAGAAAAATAGCGCTATAGTTCTCATGGGTTGTCACTGAACAGAGACTGGTGGAGTGAACTGAAAAAGAATGAGAAAGGAAGAGAAACACACACACACACACACACACACACACACACACACACACACCGGGGGGGGGGCGGGGGCGGGAGAGACAGACAGACTAGGGGAGAGACACAAGCCCACAGAGCAGGAAGACAACACAGGGAAAGAGGGAAGAAATATTCTATTGAAGTTTTAAAAGTTGTTGTGGTAATTCCCACAAATCCATCTCAGTCAGTTACTGACATTTCAGCAAGGAAGCCAGGGCTGCTGGTAGATTCTCAGGCATCTGTAGGCATGCGGCAGTTACATTCAGAAAAAGATCTCTTTGGATCTGAAGTGTGTTGTTCTCTTCTCACCTTTTCTCCCCTGTTCTGTTTCTTCATCCTACCCCTCATTTTCTTATCTCCATCCCCTTTCCCTTTCTCCCCCATCTCTATATTCTTTCTGTCTCTCCGAGCCACATAATACCATCTCTACATGCTACAGAGTATTGGTGGTAGTTTTGAGGCCTCTCCTGTGCTTGGCCTTAAGAAATCAGTCTCACCATTCACAAGAGAGACTCAGTGTGCAGCACCCAGCTCCAGCCCTTCAGACAGCCTCTGTGGCTGGTAATGCCGTCAGAGGAGAAGGGCTCCTCAGCCTGTGGGCTGGGAGCAGGGAAGGAGAGTCCTGGAGAAGAGGCTACTTGTGAAGGGGCTTTACCAAGTTAGAGTGGGATTTGCTCTTTGCGGGATGCAAACTATCTTCCAGTATTGAATTCTTCTCATTGATGCCAGGACTAAATTAGAAATAGTAGCCTTCTGGATGGATAGATAGGAACTCAACCAAAATTCTTCTCAAGAGGGCAGTGTTAGGGTATGAGGTCTGTGTCGCTTCTTGATGTGTAGACCCAAGAGTTCTGAGACATAGAGCCAACTTTGATGAAAACCCCCAAGTTTGGGAAGGCTGTAGGAACTCCAGCCTATAGATTTGCCTGTGTGCCCTCCCCCACCCATGAAATCAGTGCACATTCTGAAATGTCTTCTAGGTGACATCCCTCCACCCCTTCACTTACTAAATCCCCACATCTGGCTCCCGGAAGATTTTCCCTGACAAGTCAGATCAGGTGATGTTGTGTTCAAGCTGGTGCACAGGGGGCCTACCTAATGGGACGTGAATGCCAGGGCAGATGCATGGGATCTGACAAGAGGAGTTTTTACAATAATGGGCTCGCTCCTTAACCGTTGCATGCTCACAGCCTATCTGAGATATCAGTATAGGAAGGATGACAGACACAGGAGGTAGCAAGGAGATGCTAAAATAGCAAGATTAAGAGGGGCTTGGCAAGGTTTTGAAAACAGTATAACTAAAAACCCCATCTCTGAATCAACTAGGAAACAGCTCCCCTGTCTTCATTCTGTCTGTCAGCATTATAGTGTTCCTGGTTCAATACCACAGTGGGTCTCATTTTATATAGGTAGGTAACTGCCCCACACTGGTCCTTGACACTCTGTAACATCTGTGGGTCTTGCCCCATGCCAGCTGTGCAAGAAGAAAGGCAGAGGAGCCGAGAGCGAGCAGAGAGTGAGGCAGAATGTGCCAGTAGTAGCCACGAAGACATGCCCGTGGAGAGGATTCTAGAAGCCGAACTTGCTGTGGAACCAAAGACAGAATCCTACGGTGACATGAACGTGGAGAACTCAGTATGCTGTCTTAGATTTCCTCCCAGCTTCAGTTTCTTGGGTGGGACCGAGGTGACAGAGGGGGTTTAAGAGTCTGAGGGCCTCATAGCAAGTTGTTCCTTTTTCAGACAAATGACCCTGTTACCAACATATGCCATGCTGCAGATAAGCAACTTTTCACCCTCGTTGAGTGGGCCAAACGCATCCCCCACTTCTCAGATCTCACCTTGGAGGACCAGGTCATTCTACTCCGGGCAGGTAAGACATGGGATTCCTCTTGCCCTGAGACAATCCCCTAGACGGGCTCTTTTGAGACTGTGGGACTTTAAAAGGAACAACTTGCAATTGCTGTGTTTTCCTTGAGCTCAGTATGTAGACCAGGCTGGGCTCAAATTCACAGAGATGCACCTGCCTCTGCCTCCCAAGCTCTGGGATTAAAGGTGTGCGCCACTGTGCCTGGCCTTCATTATATTTCCTTTACAGACTTGTGAATTGAAATGGTCCTCCCCCACAGAACTTTCATTCACAAATGAAACCCCATCCATGGAGGAAGTAGGGCTCCCCCCCCCCGCAATCCTCCCCTCCCCATTGCAAATATTTCTGTACTTTTATAATTTACATTTTAAAGGCACATAAATCACTCTATTGGGGGATAATTAGAAGCAGTGTCTTACAACAATGATAAGACAAACAAACAGAGATGTTTCTACACACACACACACACACACACACACACACACACACACACACACACACACAAAGACAGCTAGAAATTTATGCCTAGGCCTGTGTTAGCTGGAGTCCAAGGCTTCCTCCATTTTAAGATTCTTTGCGCTACAGTCTTATGTCTTCTATCAGGGACACTGCAGTCTGTTGACATCTGCCACGGCTCCTCTTTGACACAGAGCCATTAGGGAGATTTCGTGAGGACTGACTGAGCTCTGGGAAGCCATCCCCTCCACTCATCCTGTTGGATGATGAGTGATCACTGGGTGTCCACCGAAAGCTACGTACTGTGCCGTTGTTATAGGTCACACCAAGGAGGTACAACTAGGTTGTCAGCCCTGGGGTGGAGAGTATAAGCTACTGTCACTGTATCCATCATTCCGCTGACGGTGACTATTGATGGTAAACCTTTGGTCCACATTTGTTGGTTCTCAAGCTGCCCTTTTAGGCTGCAGCTAAGAAACTGCAGGGGCAGGCACGCTCAGAGCCACGGAGTCAGGAAACTCGAGCCGTATCCTTTCTTTTGTCGCTAAATTACCTGTGTCACCTTGGGCTGCGCCGCCGTAACCTTTCGGGGATTTCCACTTCTACTTTCATTACGTGGGATGATGCGCCATGCATCTCACGGCTCTCCAGGAGTGCGGAGTGCGGCAGCTCTCCCACAGGGTCTCCTCTCTGTGCCCGCAGGGTGGAATGAACTGCTCATTGCCTCCTTCTCCCACCGCTCGGTTTCCGTCCAGGATGGCATCCTGCTGGCCACGGGCCTCCACGTGCACAGGAGCAGCGCTCACAGCGCGGGAGTCGGCTCCATCTTCGACAGGTTGTGGTGATTCTCTTCTGTTACCAGGATTTACACACAGTGTGCATATGCACACACGTGTATACCCATATTTCTCTCTTTTCTTCTTCTCCCTCCTCTCCCTCTGTGTAATTCTGAGAAGCAGTAGGCAGCCCAAACAGGTGCACATGACTATATCAAAACCATTGGGATTTTTTTTTTTTTTTTTTTGTACTTAGACGAGTGTCTCATTCTATTGTTTCAGCGAGGCTCAAGCTTGTGACAATCCTCCTGCTTCAGCCTCCCGTGTGCTGGGATTACAGGTGTGAGCCTGGTTTCCAGAGATGATTAAGCACATGAAAATAGAAATCTGGAGATCGAGAGAGGGAGTTTGGCAAAGATGACAGTAATAAAACAAAGCCAGTCAGAGGCCAGCATCATGGCCAGGCAGATGGAAGGGCCTGGTACCCTCATGCTTTCTAGTTGGGTGGACCTCTGGCATCAGCCAGTAAAGCTGGGGGGCAAGAGGGCAGTGCACCATAGGGGCCAAGACCCATCTTCAAGAGGCTCCGTGTTCTGGGCTAACAGTGTTTTGGCCTCTTTCTCTCTGGACCCGAGATCCCTCTGCTACAGCAGGGGCAAGCTCGGTCAGGAAATAATACCACGACAGAGATTCACTCTCTCTTTTCTTTTTCTGTTTTAAAGAGTTATTTATATTTTACGTATATGAGTACAGTGTAGTTGTACAGATGGTTGTGAGCCTTCATGTGGTTGTCGGGAATTGAATTTAGGACCCCTGCTCAGTCTGGTCAACCCCGCTTGCTCGCTTTGGTCGACCCTGCTCACTCAGTCCCTGCTCGCTCAGTCCCTGCTGGCTCAGTCCCTGCTTGCTCCGGCCCAAAGATTTATTTATTATTATACATAAGCACACTGTCGCTGTCTTCAGACACACAGAAGAGGGCGTCAGATCTCATTACAGGTGGTTGTGAGCCACCATGTGGTTGCTGGGATTTGAACTCAGGACCTTAGGAAGAGCAGTCCGTGCTCTTACCCGCTGAACCATCTGGCCAGCCCCTCACTCTCTTAAATATACTAGAGTATATTTGAAAAATAAAAATTGAAATATAATATAAAGTATGTATATATATTATAAGGCATTTTAAAAATGAAGTAAATGGTAACAATATAAAGCATACATATATGAGATATGATATATGAAATATGATATGTAGTCAATAAAAGTAATTAAATAAGTAGGTGAGTGACTTGGGGCTGAAGGAATGGGCAGGTGATATTGAGAAAGTCTCTCTATCAAGTTCCAGGACCCAGGGCCCCTTTCCGTCCACCATAAATAATCTTTTTTGAGGGACTGCTCAGTTTAGACGTGTTGACTTCTTCCTTGCCCCTTTCTATGATGCGCTCAAGCACTGTCTTGGCTCCGGAAGATGTTTGCCCTTTGACCTGGGCTGCCTTCCTGGGTTCTTACGTGTACAGTGCCCTGAGCTGGTTTTCCCTGCTGAGTTTCTCCTATCCAACTCATTCAGGATGCCTTTCTGCTCCCTGCTGGGAGGCCCGCAGTGCTTCCTCCCTGGTGAGCCCCAGAGGCTGTTACTCACTAGACCTAGCCCCTTAGCTGGTGGTTTCCACACCAGTTTCTTCCTCTACACTGCAATCCTTAGGATGAGGGGCTCCATCGTCTTCATCCCTGCACCCTTATACCCATGGCAGCATCTCAAACTTGAATAGGGCCATCACAAGTACGGTGGAATTTATTTTATTGGTCCCTAACTCAACCCTTTTCTCCCTCCCTACCTTTGCTTCCTGTGAAGAGTCCTTACAGAGTTGGTGTCCAAGATGAAAGACATGCAGATGGATAAGTCAGAGCTGGGGTGCCTACGGGCCATCGTGCTGTTTAACCCAGGTAATGTCTGTTTAACTCCAGCCACTGTGTGGGGCTCAGCCCTCTCTCAAGGTTGACCTCTGGGGCTCTGATTTGCTCCGCCCCGTCCCCCACTTCTAAGCTCAGCGGAGACAGAACAGTCTGAGTCCAGAAGCCATCAGTCTATAGAGTCTTCTCTTCATTGCCTCTCCTCTCCAGAGCCATTGGTATTTCAGCTGGGTGTGGGGTTTCACTGGGTGGGAGCAGCTGGGGTGGATGAGATCTTCTAGTGAGCTGGATGTAGGGTATGGAAGAACGACAAGTGTCATATATGTCTCAGGAGTGTCATATATGTCTCAGGAGTGTCATATATGTCTCAGGAGTGGTTCATTTCCCATTCACTTGGCATGGGTAAAACTCCAGGGCAGCATGTTCTAAGGGTGAGTGGGTTATAACCGGGATGTTTTCCTTGGACAATGAACTTGGGGGGATGGACAGTAGACATGCAAGAGAAGCCAAGACCAAAGATACTTAGGTAAGAGCTGGCCTCCTCTGCCTGAATTGGGAGGCAGCTGTGAACCTGATGGGACATCACTTGTGAGCAAAGACAGCAAAAAGAGCTGGGTACTGAGAATCTCACAGGCTGGTGGGAGAAAGAAGGGCTCTCAAAGGAGCCTAGCATGCGGTTAGTGGGAAGGAAGTGGCATCTTGGAAGTCCAGGGGCAAAAGCACTTTAAGAGGAGGAAGTGACTAGCTTTGTCAAATGCTGCTGGGTATGTCCAGTCTTCAGTAGTTTGACATGACAAACGTAAACCCTTTAGGTCCAAGACTGATGTAGCTATGATGCGGTCCATGTGTAGGGTTTGCTTTCGTGCCCCATCTCAACACTTAGGCACACTCGGCGTGTCAAAAGCATCCGGTGAGGGCGTGAATATTGCTTTTCGAGACAGGCCTGGATAACCTCTCCTTAAGTCAGCAGAGGGTCTGTTTCACTATTGATATTTTAAAATCCTTCAGATGGAGAGTTTGTTAGGGAAATGACGCACAGGAAAGATAGCCACCCGACGCAGGGGATCTGTTTACTTCCCAGTTGTGCCTGTGAGTGAGTTCCAAGTGTCTCTCACAGCCCCAAGGGAGGTGGCCAGTTTGATGCTGTCTGGAGGAGGGTGTCCTGCTGAGGCATTAACCAGAAATTCAATCCATTGCTCTCTGCAGATGCCAAGGGTTTATCCAACCCCTCTGAGGTGGAGACTCTTCGAGAGAAGGTTTATGCCACCCTGGAGGCCTATACCAAGCAGAAGTATCCGGAACAGCCAGGCAGGTGAGAGAGATGCGGAACGAAATGTTAACAGCAGCATACCTCTCCGCGTCCCCCTCCGCCCCCTATTGACTGTGCATCTCCTTACTGGGCTGACATCAGCACCACAAGATTAAAGCCTCAGCGAGGTCAAGGTCGTGTCCGTCTAGGTCAACATTCATCCCACCCACTGCTAGCATTAGTGCTTACAGCAGTGGCTGCAGATAGAGTAGCATCTTGCCCAATCCGCCTGTGGGTTTGCTTTTTTTTGCTGTTTGGTTACCAGCAGTCAACCGTAGTTTGAAAACACCAACATTAAATGGGCAGTTCCACAAGTGAATCAATGACCTTTCAGCAGCTTTTATTACCATGTGTTGATATGATAATTGTGTTTTGTTTTCATTGTTTACCTCTTACTGAGTGTCTAACTTATAAATTTACTTTTTCATTGCTCTATATGTGTATATGCACACGTACATACGTTTTCTGTACCTATGTACAGGTTTGGTCGTATCTTCAGTTTTGGGGAAGCACACAGGGACCTGGGACAGATTTTCTTGCAAATGGGGTGGGTGGGAGACCAGGATACATATCCTTAAATGCTGGGTGAACAGGGAAATGCATGGGTCGGTACGGGAGCGGGATCTCAAATCCAGCCAGTTTCAGAGATCCAGAAAGGACAAGTCTTTTAAGGGAGATCACAAAGCTGGTGGCCGGTGGAGAGAAGATGTGAACCCAGCGACAGCAGGTCCCTCACAGTCCCTGCCCCATGGTGACTCTCATGGAGCACAAAGGACAGGCTCTGAGAGCTGAGAGATGCTGGTCCTCAGGCATCCATCTGGGCGGCCTTGTTGTACTATTTATAGTATTGCTGTTTGGTTAAAACAAACCTTTTAAAGTTTCCCGCAAAGCATAGTGAGCAAGGATTTGCCCTTTCTACAAACTGACTAAAATGAGAAACTGTGATTCTCACATCCCATATCCGTTGATCCAGGATGGTACACTGACATCTACCAAATGTTCCGCAGAGACTAAACTGTATTTTGTCAGAGGTTGTGAAGAAATCAAGTGGGTGGGTCGATTAATAATCAGATTACTGTATTATTAGAAGTAAAGTAGTGATAACAGACCCAGTTAATTAGTAATTAAGCCAGTAACTTACCCCAGTGAAAGTTTCCTTTCTCAGTCTTCAGTCTTGGTGGGCACTCAGCACACAGAAGCAGCCATCTTCTCTACCAGCACTCAAAGACCCAGGCTCCTTCCTCCCTGTGACTCCATTATGCCCCCAGAGCCACCTAGGTGAGCTCACAGGAGGCTCGGCAGGTGCATGAGGGGGAATCCCTTGGCTTACTTAGGCAGGTAGCTAACTTGGCATAGGTCTGTCTTGCATGCTGGCACTACCCAGCCAGGGCATTTTCACAGTGGTGGAGTGCTGCCACCTTGTGGACATAACGTAGCAGTACACCCTATAGGGCCCAAGTTCTTTGAGAAAGTTCGTCTTATTTGGGTATATGCTGGTGTAGAAGCATTTGTCTGTCTGGGTGTGCATATGTGTGCATTTAGAGGCCAGAAGTCAATCTCAGATGTCATTTCTTAAGTGTATGTGTGTGTCTTATCTGTGTGTGAATTATGTGTGTGAGAAAGAGAGGTCACTGGCCTGGAACTCACAGACTGTAGGGCCAGCTGCCCAGTTAGCCCCAGACACACTTCTGTCTCTTCCACAGGTCTTTAAGACTATATGGTGGATAGTTTCCTGATGGAGGTATTTCTTCAGCCCTGGTGCTGTATTTTCAAACATCAAGTACCATGAATATAGAAGTATGCACATTTGACATTCCAGTTCAAAACTTTCTTGAAATGAAAAACTTGAAGTCACATAGGCAAATCAAAGCATGTTTCAAATCAAGGGATTTGATGGGCTGTACAGATGACACACATCCTCTTCCCGTGCCTATCTCTCACAGTGAGCACCCTATTATAGAAAGTACAGACAAATGTTAAAGTGTGTGTACATGTGAGAATAAGGATGTTCACACACACACACACACACACACACACACACACACACACACGAGATTGTGTTTGTATGGCAGCCTGAGTGTAAATGTGCATATGCAAAAATGTGTGTATGCACACGTATGTATGTAAGTATGTGTGTGTGAGGGTAGATGCACAGCCCACATTGGGGAGGGGGTATCTTTCTTGTTGCTGCTGTAAAATACTCTGACCGAAGCAACTTAGGGGAGAAAGGATTTATCTTGGCATCCAGTTCCTGAGAGATACTGTCTATCATGGCAGAGAAGCCTGGTGGCAGGAGCAGGAGGCAGGTGGTGACATCATACCATACTCAGGAAGCAGAGAGCAAGTGAAAGGGGGGCCAGGCTCTAAAAACCCAAGTCCTGCCCTTAGCGACTCATTTCACCTAGTGAGGCTCCAGCTCCCAAAGTATCCGCAACCTTTCCAAACAGCGCCACCAGCTGGGGACCAGCGTAAATACACGCGCATACAGAGCCTCCATGCTCTTATGGGGGATACTCCACGCTCTAACTGCGGTAAGGAGGAGGTGAGAGTGAAGGAGAGACTATGCGCATGTATGAGAGCAATGGGAACCGCACATGTGTGGGTCTCGGGTGCGTGAGCATATGTGATCAGTGTGCGTGAATGTGTGTGTGTGTGTATTTTCTCCCTAAACAGACAAGCTTCTCAGAAGCCTACTGCTAGTCTCCCTCCCTCCCTCATCCCAACCTGATAAGAAGCTCAGAGGCAGAAGTTGGTCATAGAAGTTCTGATTGAAATCGAGAACTTGGTTTTGGAAGCACACCGAGGTCACGGAGTCTAAAGAGACCAGTTAGACTGAGAGGAAAATCAGCGTCTCTGGTCTTGCCTGGTACACAGCAGGTCCCCACTTTTATTCATCTAGTGCCGATAGCTGTCCGGAGAAGAGCACACCTCATGTGTCATGCCCTGTTCCAAGGCCCCCACTACTAATCTTGGCAGACCCCGAGGAACGCAGGGAAATGTCTGGCTGGCAGGCAGTGTCAGCCAGACAGTTCCGTGATTGATTGGGGGGGGGGGCACTGAGGATAATTCTGGAACATGTCATAAAATCCAAGGCTGCCAACGTGCTGTGGGAGCCCGGTTCTTTTAACACAAACCAGCCCTCTAGCTGGTTTCTGAAGTTCCTAGAAGCTCTCTGGGTTGCAATCCTCCGGCTCCTTCATCTCTGTTTCCGGGCTTTTCTGTCACAGCTTGGTAGAGACCCATCAGGCAGTCTCCACTGGGCGACAGTAGGTGTGTTTCTTCTTGTCATTCCCTGCTCACAGTGCCCCTTGGCTTCCCTCCAGGTTTGCCAAGCTTCTGCTGCGTCTCCCTGCTCTGCGCTCCATCGGCTTGAAATGCCTGGAACACCTCTTCTTCTTCAAGCTCATTGGAGACACTCCCATCGACAGCTTCCTCATGGAGATGTTGGAGACCCCACTGCAGATCACCTGAACCTCCTCAGCTGCAGCTTCCCCACCCAGGGTGACCCTGGGCGGGTGTGTGTGTGTGGCCCTACCCTGCACACTCTCCCCCATCTTCCACTCTGGCCTCCCTTCCTGTCCCCAAAATGTGATGCTTGTAATAAAGACAACCTTTCTACACATGAGACTTTTCTAGGTGGAGTTTTGTACGGCTGTTAAAGGTGGCCCTTCTTTGCTATTTAAGGGGCTGAGGTCTTTCCGGCAGTTCTTGGGAAGAGTGGCCAAGCCTCTGTACATATAATTGGTTTAAATTATTTTTTCACTTGCCATGGAAAGCAAACAAATGGAAAAGAAAATAATAAATATGATATTGGCACTGCTTGGAGTGTGTGGTATGTTATTGTGTAGTTGGGAAGTTCTCTGGGATTCAGGTATAGGCTAGCACTGGGCTTTGTGGTCCAGGGCTGGGGCCAGAGGCTGGGCTGGGCTGGAGACATCTCGAGCATCGTTTACAGTTAACCACTTTGGTTCTTCTCCTTCTTGTTTTGATTCTTCTCAAGCCTGCATTCACAGAGATGGAAAAGGAAATGTAAGAGAACAGGGACTATCTGGGGGAAAAATGCTAGGCTTTTATTCCTATCCCTATTGGGGATGGAGTAGGCCTATCCCAAGCCAAATTCGAGAACATAGAGACTGTCTAAATGGATGCCTGCCTATATAAGAGGAGGCTGGGGTCTGACCTTCCTGGCTAGCTACTCACTAAACATCAGGAACACAGAACCTTCCTCCCCCCCCCCCCCCCCCGTGCACACAGCAGACAGCAATGAATGCTTAGAAGAGGTTGGACTAGTATAAACACAGAGACGAGTATCATTCTTCAGGCCTCTAAAGACAGGGCTCCATCTTGGAGGGGTAAGACTGTAATAGCGTCAGCCCTCTGGGAAGTGTGGGCCGGAGTGAGGTGGACTCCAGGTGGAGCCAGGAGCGTCAGGGGCTGCTCCTCCCTCTGCCTGTGCTGGCTGGGCAGGGGCAGCAGTGGCAGTAGGAGCAGGAACATAAGGAGGGGGACAGAGATCCTCCCAGGGGACAGGAAGGGGGAACAAGGCTGACCCTCCTTTAGAGGAAAACGGGTGGGGAGCGGTGGGGTCCATAGCACTTGGTCTAGGTGGTCACTGGCCTTATAAACTAAACCTTCACCCTGTCAATGATGGGGAGATAGAAAGTCCCCTCCTCAGGCCATCCTACTTTATAGGATCTTTCTGCAAAAGATGGTTAGTTTGAGGGGACAAACAACCAGACTTGAGTCTTCTGTGACTTGGCAAAAGTCCTTAAAATGGTTCAGGACCAAGCCCAGCGGGGTGCTTTGTGCCTGTCCCACCCTAGGAGTCAAAGAAAAATTTGTAGGAGAGGACAAAAAGCACAAATGGAATACACACAGACAAACACAGAAGGACATTCCTGGGAGAAAAAAAGCAAAACCAAAGGCTGTCTTAGCCGGTCTTCCTCCCTGTGCATGGGAGGCCCATAGTCCCACAGCCAGCTCAGAATCCAGATGAGAACTAGCAAGTTCTGCTTCCGGTAGGGCCTCGAGAGTATCCTCTGTGGCTCCTGGCCGGTTGACTGCTTTGTCACCCTCGACCTCCAGATTAAACTGGCAACAGAATTAAATCCAAAACAGAAACACAGATGTGGACAAGACAAAAGACAACTGGGTGCCTGAACTTATCAATGGGGGGGTTGTACTCCACTAATTGGGTGGGTGGGGGAGGGGAGTGTCTTCAGCAAATCTTGGACAACCCCCCAAATGTAAGGGTCCATGAGTTTTGGAAGAATGACACCCCAGACTCAAATAGTATGTAAACACAAGAAGTGTTTTATTCTACAAAAGTCCAGCATGCTTTATGAAGATAGACAATCACGTGAGCTCACAGACCTGATTTAAATAAAGCACATTAGGGGAATTCCAGGGTAGGTGGGCTTTGTTTTACTCTATGTCTAAGGATATTCCATTACCCAGAGTGGGGGGTGGCTGGAAACTGCTGACCCTTTGTCCTTGCTTCAGGCCAGGTAGTGGAGGCAGTTTCTGATGGCAGGGCAGTTTCTGACTAGCAGCTGCCTGAAGCCGAGGTTTTTAGGCCTAATCATCTGAACTGCCAATCTGAAGCCTGTCATGGAGTCTGCCTGTCTCATCAGAATCACCTGGGAAGAGATTCTCAGTAGGGCTTGTCTAGCTCAGGTTGGCCTGGGAGCCTGTCTGTGGAGGAGAATGTCTCGATTATGCTAATTGTGTGGAAAGACCTAATCCACTGTGGGCAGCACCATTCCCTGGGTTCTGAGCTGAATAATAGACGTGCACACATTTATTCTCTCTGTTCTTGACTGCCATGTGACTGGCTGCTTCAGGTTCCTATCTCGACTTTCCCACAATGATGGGCTACAACCTAAATTGTAGTCAAGCAAACCCTTCTCCTTAGAGTTGGTCTACCCAGAGCATTTTATCTCAACCGCAGGAAAGAAATGTAGCTCACTTTCTCCAGCACGCAGTTCTCCAGTGGGCAGAGGAAAGGAAGACTTAAAAACAATGGTGATGAAAGTTGTGAGATCAAAAGAATGGACCACAAGCTTGGGATGAGGCTGGATAATTTCAATGACAGAAATGAACTGTTTTGTGCATCTACCTAGGTACTGTCAGCAGGCAGGGAGAAGGGGCCCAATAGAGCTGGTTAGAAAGCTGCTGTTGGGAGAACACTAAGGCCTTTTCTGCCTCATAGCCATATGTAAGAGGCACAGCTTACAGAAAGCATTTGCCAGACCAGAACTGTTAAACACGGCAGACCTTTTTCTTCAAGGGAAGAAAATGGCTGACACCCGTTCACCTGGAAGGCTGGTGTGGATGTTGCCTTAACAACCTGGAGATCCTTCCTGGTCTGTGGATCTAGCATTTACCCGAAAGCCCCAGCATTCTGAGCATCCTGAGCATTGTTTAGGCTCTAATCCCGAGCTTTGTCTCTCAGTGAATAGAACCTTCCCCAGGACACAGGTCCCAAAGTTTGCATCTTCTACCGATGGAACCCATCAAAGGCAGTCCCAGCTAGGTCCATAGCTGGGTCCCTGCCCCCCCCCCCGCCAAAAAAAAAGCCTTAGTTATCTCCTCCTCCCCTCCCCCCTTCTCCCTCCTCCTCTTCTTCCTCATCCCCTCCCCTCCCCCTTCTTCTTTCTCCTCTTCCTCCCCTCACCCCTCTTCTCTCCTCCTTCTTTTTGTTTTTGTTTTTTCAAGACAGGCTTTCTCTATGTAATGTTATCTGTAGACCAGGCTAGCCTTAAACTTAGAAATCCACCTGCCTCTGCCTCCCTAGTGTGGGGATTCAAGAGGTGTGGCACTATGGTCGGACTGTTTGTTTAGTTTTCTCCTTCTTTATGCAGCCACAGCACGCTCATTCTGGCCAGGCTTGCTCTCCCACCAATCAGTGACTGCCTGTGTGTTTGCTTTGACTTTCTTCTGTGTCTGGGAGGACACCTTTTCCAGTGACTCCTATTCCAGCTCGACCTGTCCTTTCAGGCTGGCCTGTCACCATATCTTTATGCAACCATTCCTGATCTCCCTACTTCTCTGGTTCTTCACATTATTTCGAATCTCTCTCCATTTGAACACCATTCACACTGTGTGTGGCATATTCTATTATTCACTTTCATATTATAAAAACTTTACCGTGAACTCCTTGAGCAGAGATCATGTCTGATGGAAGTGTTTCCATAACAGCTTAGAGCCAAGCACCCAGTTCAAAGTTGGCATTTTCCCCCCACAGTTGGTACCCCTGGTTTCGTTCTATTTCATTCCATTGCAAATAGAGCAATCTCATTGTCAGACTGTGAGCAGTTAAATCACTTTTCAGGGGTATGGGGAGCAGGAAGCAAATGAATTCAGGCCTTAGTGTTCATTGCCTCGGGGAACTGATACACGAGACAGACAGAAAACATTAAGATCAAAGTTAATAGAGATCCCTTCTCTGGGACTGAAGTGATAGACGTGGCTTGGAGGGTGAGGTGCTTGTCACACAAGCATGAGGACCTGATTGTAGTTACCTAGCACCCCACCCACAGAGAAGCCTGGAATGGCAGCAAGCTTTATGATGCCAGTGTGGTGAGAAGTATACAGGTGGGCTATGGGGGAATGGATGAGAGCCTGACTGAATACAAGGTGTTGACATGAACCAAGCTGGGTCAAGGACCCCAATACCTCAGACCCATGGGAGCTGGCTAATCCTTCTCCAGGTCAGGAGTTGGCCAAGCCTTCCTCTGGCCCCAGAGCAAATGCTGACTGCAGGTGCAGACCGGTCGATTATAGCTTCTTCTCTAGGATTGATGCCGGCTGAGACTGCTCCCCTACAGAGACTTCCTACGAACATTAGCTAAGCCTGCCTCCTTGTTCAGCTGTGTACCACGAGCCCTCCTTCCTATGCAGCTGTATACAAGAAACCCAGCTCCTTGATTCAGATGCATAAAATAGACATGATGAGTTTCTGGCTTGCTATTGCTGCTATTTCTTCATCAGAGAGAGCACAGCCTACCAGATCCCAGCTTTCCTGTCTGTGTGTCCATCCTTTCTTCACTCAGCTATAGCCCTAGTAAGATAAATTTCGGAAGCAGTGTGAAATGTGGCAGTGGATCCCAGAGACTCACAGGCCAGCTAGGGTAGCCCCAGGTTAAGTAAGAGACCTTTTCTGAGAAAGAGAGAGAGAGAGAGAGAGAGAGAGAGAGAGAGAGAGAGAGAGAGAGAGAGAGAATATGTATGTATGACATCTATTCATTCTAAATATGAAGAAACAAAGATTGCTGAGGTCAGTGTTGGTCCCAGGGCACACACAGAGCTCAGGGTGAGGGGCATGGCTACCCTCACTGCAGACACTGTTCTTCAAGACCTCCTGTGTCCTGTGCTGTGACTGAGAAGGATCTGCAGACTGAGGCGCTAGTAGATGCAAGGGGCACAGAAAGGAAGAGCTCTTCTTAAGTAAATGTGGAACTCGGACAAACCAGCAGCTGGCTGACATATTCCGAATGTTCAGCTTGTGGATATTTTCTTTGGCTAGTTCTCTTTTAGACTTTCGTCTTTAAAACTGGTTTAGAGGCCACCTAAGAAGGTGGTCTCACGATTCTACACTGAAAACTCATTAAATAACCACAACCCCCCTCCCCCACGTGACACAGATTCTCATAGCATCCGCAACTGCCCCACCTGCCCTAGCACCATGCTGGCTCTTTCTTAGTTCCTAGCTTCCTTCCCTACATTATTTAATACATTTGGGATGGAATGGGACTTGACTGTTTCCAAACATCAAATCTTTTCTCTGAGTGATCACTGCATCAACAGCTGGCTTTTGGCGAGTCTTCCCTCAAACTGAACTAAGGCTTTCGGCTATAAGGATTAATTTAGGGCATCGCTGGGACTAGGAGGGGCTAGGTGGGTAGTGGCAAGGAAACTTAAACTCTTCCCCTTTTTCCTAAGGTGCCCAGGGAAAGCAGATCAGGGAAAAGAGTCTCTGCCAGCTTGTGAAGCACCCCCACCCCACCCCACTCCACAAAAAAAGGAAAAAGAAAAAAAAAAGAAAAAAAGAAAAAAACAACTTCCAGCCAGAAGAGAGCCACTCTCACCCTCCTGGAAAACTCCATGAAAATGTCTCCCGTGACAGATTTGGATCAAACAGCCATCTCTGACCACAGACCACAGAGGAACTGGCCCTGGGCCCAGAGTCCCCACGGGAGAAACTCCTTGGGCTGTGCAGCTGTGGCGCAGCTAGAAACCCATCCATCTTTAGCTGGATGCTGCGGCGTGGAGACAGTTAGGCACGGGCGCCCTCTGCTGCTGGCTCCCGGTATTAGTCGCGCCTGTCTGGGAGAGCATCTTCCAGAGCCTTGGGAGAGCCTCCAACTCTGGCCAGAAGCTCCTGGAACCTGTGTCATTCAGTGGAATGTTTGTTTCAGACTCTGCGGAAAAGGGCCCCAAGGAGGAGTCAAAGCGAGAGCATGAAGACACCCACAGAGGAGGCATAGGAATATCAGTGCAGGATGGGAAACAGTGAACCCTCCCGCAGCAGCTGAAGGGAACATAGACTAGACTTGCCTTGTCACCCGCACAGTGTTTCAGACTTAGGACTGGATCTCACTCTGACAGAAACGTTTCCATTGTCACTGACAGACAGATGTTCCCACAAGTAGAACATGGGACTCGGGAGTAGCCAAATTAATTTTCAATGGGAATCAGGACTTCTTTGCCCCATACCCCTTTAACCAAAGCCAAGAGAGTATAAAAATGTTGGCTGGGATCATCACTTCCCACATCTGAGGAGCCAGATGTAGACTCAAAGGAAGCCAGAACTGCTTATAGCGCACCTAACAGTTAGCAAAGGTCGGGGAACTGGTGTGAAGAACAGAGCCCAAAGAGAAGGGCAGAGGATTCTCTGATGGCAATGGGGCAGTCCATTATGGCACCTTGAGCAGATCCTGGACCTCACAAGGCTTCGGAGTCCTCTGCTGTGTGATAGAAGAGTCTGGTCAGATCACCTCCAAAACATCTTTACTTTAGTGAATCAATAGTGTCTATCAGAGATCATCTGGCTTTGTGTTCCAAGATCTGGAGTGGAAGCAAGGGACCACACCCAGTCTTGGATACCGGTTCTAGAGGAAGCAGAAAGATTTCTTAGCTCAGAATCTGAAGGATAAAACACACAAGTTAAATAGGATTGTCTAATATATGTTATGAGTTTGGTGCTGTTAAATGACACAATTATAGAGCTAGGGAGAGGGCCCAATCTGTAGAAAATGTTTGATTTACAAGCACCAGGACCTGCGTTTGATCCACAGAACCCATGCAAAAATCAGGTTGCAGTGGTGGTCTGAGTTTATAATTCCAGCAGTGAGCAAGCTGAAGCAGAGTTCTAGGCAAGCTAGAGAAGGAGGAGGAGGGGAAGGGGGAGGGAGAGGGA
>NC_000067.6:167646232-167685492 GCF_000001635.26 Mus musculus
AAAGAAGAGAGAGATCTGAAGAAGCTACAGTGTACTTACATATAATAAATAAATAAATCTTTAAAAAAAAAAAAAAAAAAAAAAAAAGAGAGAGAGAGAGCCAACCTGTATGCCTCTGTGGTTGTCTTCAGCCTCTCTAGGCTTGACAGTGCTGGCGAGCCCCAGGAGAAAAGATACAAATGCATCCTTCTAGTTCAGTTGTTCTCAACCTGTGGGTCACGACCCCTTTGGGGTTGGAATAATCACATAGCCGGCATGTCAGATACTTACATTACCGTTCACAACAGTAGCAAGATTACAGTTATGAAATAGCCAGAAAATAACTTTACAATTTATGCAAAATAACTTTCACGTTAGGAGTCACCATAATGTGAGGCACGGTGTTAAAGGGCCGCAGCGTTAGGAAGTCTGAGAACCACTGCGCTAGCTGATGGCACAGAACACTCAAGCCACCTCTTCTCCTCTTCCTCGCCTGCTCTTTCATATTTAAATCCCCCCAAGGTACTCACTTCTCCTATTTTTTTTTCTTACCAGTCTTTGAAAATGTTCTTTGCACGAGTTTATCTGTCCATACGACAAGCGTGGAAATCACTACTATTCCATTTTTTTTTTAGGTGTGTATATGGTTTGTTGTCTGTCTCCCTTGAGGTTTTGTTATATTTGGTCCTGTGCTTTGGGGCTGTGTTAGCACTAGCTGATGTGTCCTTTGGTTGCATAGTGTTCCTGCAGACACGCAGGTGGCCTGCAGTGCCTTTGTAGACATTCTTGCTGATATCCATATTATCTATTTGAGACAGGATTTCTTAAATGTAGGCTGGACTGGCTGACTAGCAAGTCCCAAAACCTTAGACTTCTCCAACCATGTAAGAAGCCAGTGAGCTGGGACCTAGGGGCAGGAAGTAGCCTTCACCAGACAGAGGGCCTGTCAAAGCTTTGCTCATGATCTTCCTAGTCTCTAAATCCACTTCTCTTAGCCACTGTTCTATTGCTGTGAAGAGATACCATGGCCAAGGCAACTCTTCTAAAAGAAAGCATTTAATTGGGGGCTTGCTTACAGGTTTAGAGGGTTAGTTCATGATCTTCATGGTGGGAAGCAGATAGCCATGGGTCTGGAGCAGTTTCTGAGAGCTTTACACTTCCAGAGACATATCTCTTCTAACAAGGCCACACCTCCTCTCCAACATGGCCACACCTCCTCTCTAACAAGGCCACACCTCCTCTCCAACATGGCCACACCTCCTCTCTAACAAGGTCACGCCTCGTCTTAATCCTCCTAAAACAGTTCACCAGCTGGGGACTAAGGATGCAAATATATGATCCTATGGGGCCATTCTCACGCAAACCACCATGCCATGGGAATGAAACTGTAGTCGTCTACTCTGTGTCACTTTTAAGACTTTGCCACACTCAGCCCTAAATGGGATATCTTTGTCAAATGTCAACCCCCTACCTCCCCATTCAAGGCTCAGAGAACCATGCAGAAGAGGAAGCAAAAAGATTGTAGGAGCCAGAGTTACTGATGCCCCCAAGGAAACATCATTTTCCACACACAACAGAACTCACAGACTGTGGCAGCACACATAGACCTGCAATGGGAGAGAGGAGAGAGCAGTCCTTGGTGCCCAAGTTCTGTCAGACAGTGATTACAGCTTGTTTGGAATTAGATCTCATACACACCTGTGGGGAATGGAACATTTAATCCTAGGGCAGAGACGGGGAAAGCCTGGTTTCCTGAAGTGAAACAGAAGAGAGTTGTCACCAGTATGAGATGTGAATGCTCTGAAAGATGAGGAGTCAAGATGCTGACCCAGTTGATAAATGGCACTACAGCCACGTGGGCACATGTCACGGTACCTCTTACCTGCAAGACCAGTGTTCTATATGCATCTCCTCCTTATACCACCAAAGCCCTTCTGGGAGGTGGGGACTGCCACCATTCTCATTTCAATGATGACGACATCAACACTCAAGAAAGTGCATTTAACTCAATTAGTTATTTATTTAATTTAATACAGGGTCCCATAGCTAGTTATGGTAAACCCCACAGTCAAACTCATAATTGTCTCTTATTACTTCACAGTCTTTTAACCACTGCACACCATCACTGATAGGACAGCCAGTCCAGGAAAGGAACTTTATTCCACACATAGTTCAGTGTGAGTGCCTCCGCCTGCCCTGACATCCTAGGATCGTCTGATACTGTCGTTGCCTCTGGTTTCCTTCTTGAAACTACTATTTCCACTCCACTCCTAGCACAAATACTTCCTCCCCTGGATGAAGCTGACCACACACACAGGGCAGGGGAGAGGCACTGGCACGATAAGGGTCATCTGTGTTGGGGTGTCCATGGGCAGCTGAAGAAGGATATTCTCCGCCAAGCTGCCTGATTCCAAACGGGCTCAGCCACGTTTGTTCAGACTTTCCAAGTAATTTCATCCCTGGGGTGGAAACAGAGCATGGAATGATTTGGAGCAAAAGGACAATTTTTGGACAATTACAAGTGAGTGAAACCAGGAGGTTTATAATGGAAGTTGTCTCTCAACCCCTTAACTTTTAGCATTTTGTAACCAAGGATTCTGTCTCTCAGGTTTTGGTGGTGGGAACACAATGCTAAGCAGCTGTCTGGAACAGCTTCTAGAGGTCCAATAATTAGAAACAGCTACACTGACTCCGGGGCCCATTGGTTGGGTTGCAAGGAGCATGGCTGTACATTCAGAGGGAGAAAGAGAAAAAAGGCTGGAAACGCGTAAAAAATAAAAATTCAACCAAGTATGTCAGATGTGTTTTTTTTTTAAAAGTGGCTTGCATTTTGCTTTTCAAAATTGCACTGTCTAATCTTAATAATTCTTGTGTGAGGAATGAGCTGGAAGAAAAGTCAAAAATCCTGACAATAATGGGGAGCCAGCCCCATCTATTATTGGGGGGCACACGGTCAGTGGAAGGCGACAGTGTGGTTTACGAGTAAATCAGGTGACACGGCTAGGAAGTTAATATTGTCTGCCAAAAATAAAAAAAAGTGTAAGGAGCCTTGTTGTCATCTTCCAATTTCCTCAGACAGATTTAAAAGCTGGAAAACGCCCAGCTATTGTGCAGGCCTGAGACACGGGCTTCCTGGAGACAGATAACAAGCTTTTTGGGTGTCCCTGTCTACTCGGTGGTTTCTCGAAGCCTTTGTCTTTGGTCTTACAATGGCTGAGATAACGTGGACCATATGAAGGGGCTGCACATATGGAGAGGGTGGGATGTTGTAGGCAGAGGGACTGCCGGGATAAGGCAGAAGCAAGAATTGAGGGCAAAGGTAAAAATAGCATTTCCAGAAGCATGGTAAGGGGCGGGACTTGGGGAAGAGGGGAAGTCTCCACTCACCCAAATGCATCCATCACAGCAGCCTTGGACTGATACCATGGAGCCCACCACCTCTGCCTGCCTTCCCAGTGTGTCCCGGCAGGTGGTGGGTGGGAGCCAGACTCCTGGTCTTCAACCGCCAATTTACTCCCGCCTTAGAGGTAGTCTGGAGCTGGACATGTCTGGGACATGGCTGTCTGTCTGTGAGTCTATTGAGTAGATGGCCCCAGAGGGGCTAAAACTACCTTTTAGCTGAAAGGTTGTTTTTTTTTTTTAAAAAAAAGATTTATTTATTTATTATATGTAAGTACACTGTAGCTCTTCAGATACACCAGAAGAGGGCATCTGATCCCATTACAGATGGTTGTGAGCCACCATGTGGTTGCTGGGATTTGAACTCAGGACCTCTAGAAGAGCTGTCAGTGCTCTTAACCACTGAGCCATCTCTCCAGCCCCTTGATGAAAGTTAAGGAATGGAGCCTGGGACTGTCTCAAATCTTAAAGAAAGCTCAAATACGTGCTCTCGGTACTAGGGAGCTTGGTGCCCCTCCAGGAAGAATGAAGTGACAGATTGTGGGAGCTGCAGGTAAAGACCATCTTCTACATATTCAGACACCCTAGGGAAGGTGACACTCATAATGGCCCAGAACTGGCAAACAGGGCCTTGTTTGTACCTCTTCTCCATATTCAGAGTGCATCAAAACACCCGGGAATTAACAGAGGGAGCCAAAGAGCTTGGCCCAGGTCCTGCGGGTTCAGGATAAGGTGGACTTTGTGGGAAGGCCTAGAAACTCAAGAGTTACCAAGCATTTACTGGGGATACAAAACAGATATTACTCTGAGAGTCCATGCTGAGTCATAAGGTAAAGAAAGCAAATTGTGGCTTTATTTCTACAAAAAAAAAAAATACCTGCAAGGGCATTTGCATGTAACTATAAATGCATAGGAAAATATATGAAGGATATGTATTGTTAGCCGTCGCTATTTCTGCGAGGACAGTGGTGTCCAGGCTGGTGCTCAAGAGAATTTTGACTTGATTATCTTCTTTTAAAAATATAAAAAAAGATTTCTTTATTTTATGTGTATCTGTTTTGCATGTTTGTGCACTATGTGTGCCTGGGCCCTCAGAGGTCAGAAGTGAGCATTGGATTCCTTGGAACTGGAGTTATGGATGGTTTTGAACCCTGTGGGTGCTGGGAGCTGAACCCTGGTCTTCTATAAGAACAAGTGCTCTTAATTCTTGAACCAGTGCTCCAGCTTCTTCTCTTTGTATGTGTCCTTTCTGATTTAATCTCTGCTGCTGTGATAAAGCACTTGAGCAAAAGCAGCGTGGAGAGCAACATGCCCCAGGTCATGGTCCATCATCGAGGGAGTCTAGGCAGGGACTCACACAGGAGCCTGAAGCAGAAACCATAGAGGAATACTACTGACTGCCTCACTCTCTGCCTCACCCTCAGGCTCCTGCTTACTTACCATTCTTCCACAGCCCAGGGTCACCTGCTGAGGGAAAATATCACCCACAGTTGACTGGGCCTTCCTATACCACGTCAGTCAGGACAACTTACAGTCATGTCCACATACTAAGCTGACAATGACAACTACTCAAATAAGAATCTTCCACCCCCCCACTCCCCACCCCAGGAGACTGTAGCCTATGCCAAGTTGACAAAGATGAACAGGACAGTACACATTCATATATTTTCTCTGAAATTCTTTTCAAACAGCTATCATTCCTGATTCACACACACACACACACACACACACACACACACACACACACACACACACACAGTACATAGTTAAAGGATATACACTGAGAAATATGCTCTTAGACAACTGTGTTGTTCTGTGAACAATTACAGACAACAGCTACACAAACCTGGCTGTACCGTCCCCTGCATATACAGACTATGCAGTGTGCTTCCTACTGCTGTTAGAACCATGATTTAGCCTTTTGACCCTAGAAAGGTGACAGACAAAATAACAGTGCCTTAAATCACTTACGAGAGGAGATGATGCCATTGGACACACAGGGAACACAAGATGCACAAAGTTGTCAGCGTAACATGTAAATTGCTAGGCAGGAGCCTTTTATCAGTACAAGGAGTCCACTGTACAGCACTATAGCAAATAACTGTAGATAAAGAGTGTATGGTCATGAGGATGCGTATGCAGTGCCTTATGCCACTGGCCATGCAGTGGGCTTGTTCACACCAGCACCTTCATAAATGTGTGAGAAATGCATTGTGCTTCAATATTGAAGCTATGATGTGGGCAGTGAAAACTTTTCCATTTCATTATAGCCTACAGAACCTCCCTCCCCCAATTTGTTGACCAAAAGGTCCACAGGCAGCTTGGTTTCTGTAAATACCCCCTTTTAAGGCTGCCAGGCCGTGAGGATGAAGATATCAAATTCTCAGAGCATCTGCTTTGTCAACCCTTTATCTTTTGTGTCTGACACAGAGTAAGTGTCCAAAAGATATATGCTGATAAACTGAGTGAATTAGTTTATTAGTTATCAAATAAAAAAAAGTTATCAATTAGATATCAAATAAAAATTAAAAAATATATATGCTCCAATCTGAGGTCTTTAAGTATCTGGAGCTGAGATACATTCCTACTGTGTGAATATAAATGCAATATGTTATTAATGAATAATACTTGGGGTCTGCCCCTTGAGATTTTACAATCCAGACATTCACATTTTTAAGCATGTTATAAAACAAACTATAAGACATAAGGAGACATAAGTGGAGAGTGAAAGGAAGGGAGAAAAGGCCACAGTTCTTGGGAGGTGATCACAGGAGGCTGTGAGGGTGTGGTGCCCCTCAAGACTGAACATCCTTGGTGGCTTAGTTATTTTTCTGTTGTTGTGGTAAATCCCCCTGAGATAAGCAACTTAAGGGAGAAAGGGTTTATCCTGGCTCACAGCTCCTAAGCGATTCAGTCCATCATAACAATAGAGATGCAAAGCTGGCTAGTCACTTTGTACCCACACTCAGGAAACAGGGTGTGTACAGGAAGTGGGACCCAGCAACAAAATGTCCAACTCCCTACCCCAACCCCAAGGAGCTCACTTTCCCAGAAGGCGCTGACTCCTAAATGGTGCTAATCTTTGCTACTTTGTAGGTTCTTCTTTTTCCCACTCCTGTTTCACCTCCTGTCACTAGATAGGAGAGAAAGAAAGATAGAGGAGAGGGAGAGGGAGGGAGGGAGGGAGGGAGGGAGGGAGGGAGGGAGGGAGGGAGGGAGAGAGAGAGAGAGAGAGAGAGAGAGAGAGAGAGCCCTCAATCTGTTTTCTCTCCTTTTGTTTCTTCTTTGAGCATGACTACTAACAAACCACAGCTGGCCCCCTAAATGACCAACAATCACCCACACTGCCTATTGGTGCCCTAGCATTTATATACTCACTGAGAAGTTCCCAGAATTCCAAACGTTGCCTGATTGCAGAAACTATCTGAGGCTGGCAAAACCATGCCTCTGCTAGAGCACGCGGCAAATCATAGTCAGCTGCAGTGAAGTGGTCCCACATCCCCACACGTGGGATTATAACAAAAATGTGTTCTTGTAATATTTCTGTGGTGTTGTTTTTTTGTTTTTGTTTTTTAAGAAATCAAAAGTCCAGAATTCTCACTACCCCTACAGGTTCTATGGCCTTCCCAAACAGCACCACCAGCTGAGGGTCCAGTGCTCAAACCCATGAGCCTATGGAGACATCTCAGTTTGGATCATACCACCTGGCATTGTGCAGCCTGGATGGAGTGGAGGCAGCAAGGAATGACCATGCTGTGAGAAGGGCAGTGGCCCCCAGTGAACATGCTAAGTACCCTCAGGCCTCATAGAGTATGATCACCTGCTGACCACCTCCCTGGATGTCCCCGTGTGCCTCAGAATCACGTAGTAACCAGGTGAGGCTTTTTCATTCTCATGTTATGCTGCCCTGTGTCCATAATCAAATTTGGGTTTGCCTTCTGATTGCCTTAATTGGGTGGCTAATTTGCTGCATGTTTCCATTAGACTCCTAGGAACTGGAATGTGCACATCAACTGAAGCAGCCACACGGTATGGAGTCTGGCATGAGGGCTGGGCAAGGACTCCGCAGTCTGGCCACGGCACATCAGCCCAGAGGATGCCATGGTTTATGCCAAGAGGCTGCTGGGAAAGATGGAGGTCTTTCTACTGGTTCTTTGGCATGGCTGCAGTTTCTCTATCCATCGAGCCTGTGGATAATGCCACTCACTGATGGATGGATCCCTCACTCACTGGCAATGGATGGATCCAAGAGACTGGGAGGTTGTGGAGTAAAGGTCTGCACAGTCAGAAGAAGCCTTGAAGGTGGGCTGGACAGGTGTGTGGGAGCCAGGAGAATGTTGTCCAGTGGATCTCTTGGAGAGTAAGAACAGTATACAAGATAGAAGTATGAGAACTCCCTGGAAGATGGAACCCCAGCCCACCCCAGTCAAGAAGTGCTGTCTGCCATGATGCCTAGGGAGCTCTGCACAATGGCTTTCCAGTCCCTCCAGCGCCTCATACTCAGGAAAGGGTATCTAGCTCCCATACCATCCCTGGAGGGGAGGAAGAGGATGCCCCTCAGAATCCTATTGTTTCAGAGCCTCTGACTTGAGAAGCCACACAGCTCTGTCAGAGGCTTCAGACATGTTTCTCCTTAGGACTGACCTGGACTCTAGGAAGTCCTTGACACTGTGTTCCAAACATGGAAGTAAGAGAAGGGTATCCTGCAAGGACGGAGTACCTGGCACCCAAATCTGTCTCGGTGTCAGTTCTTTCCAAAGGCCGAGTGCCCACCCTTGGCCCACTGAATCAGAACCCCTGGGGGTGGGCAGGTCATGGTCTTCTTAAAGCTCCTAAGGTAAAGCTAACGAGAAGGCAGCATTCAATCCTCCAAATGCTGCCTCTGCGTCTGGGAGGTAGGCCTGGAGAGGCGACGCCTTGAGGCTGGTCCAGCCAGAGTGGAACCCAAGTTTTATAAGGTCTGGTCCAATATATACTTGATGACACTAGGCTTGGCCAGGAAAGGCTGTTCTGCCAATGCAAGCTCCCTGGGCACTCCTGACCTCACTGTCATACATGCTCAATTCTTCTACGGCTTTATAGCTTCACAGCGTGCAGCATTCTTTACTCTTCTTCTCTGTTTATCTCTATGCATTTTTCATGACCACAACACTGTAGACTACAACAGATCAAACTCTAGAACAAGGGCTGGCTGTGGGCTCTGCAGGATTTGGGAAAATAGAAGAGTCAACTTTCTTCCAGAGTGGAAGAGAACACAGTAGAGTAGGGAAGAGGATCTAACTTGGAATTGGGTAAGTAAGCTATGGAATCGGCTTTTGCATCTGAGCTGTAAACCCAAGCCTTCTTGTTGCATCTGCATGCCGAGGCTCCCAGGATTCGGTGGGGATCACAAGGGTGTGTGAATGAGCGAGGGAAGTAACTGGGTGCTACAGTCAGGCTAGGCTAGGTTTGCTGCTGTAACACACAAGCCCCACAATCTTAGTGCACAATGCAAGCCCCACAGTACATCGCCAAGGATGGGTTAGAACAGAGGAGGGTAGGAGTCTATTGATGGGAGGTTCTGACAATCATGCTGAGGTCTCTACCTCCATCTCAACATCAGTCTCCAGGTTAACATGGACAGGAGACAGGAGACAATCACATACCAGCCCTAAAATGTGTACCTCACCAGGAAACCCATTATTCCCTTTTTTAAAAAAAGATTTATTTATTTTATGTGAGTACACTGTAACTTTCTTCAGACACACCAGAAAACGGCACCAATCCTCATTATAGATGGCTGTGAGCCACCAGGTGGTTGCTGGGAATTGAACTCTGGACCTCTGGAGAGTCCAAGCCATCTCTCCAGCACCCATTCGTATGCACATTTCCATAGGGTGTATGTAACTCCATGAGACATATGCTTAGGGAAAGAAGAGGCCCAGAAATCATAACACACATGAAAACCAATTTTTGAAGTGATAGCAAGGGAGATGGACATAGTAAAGCCAGAGCCTAGGTTTCATTTCCCGAGTTATACAGCTACCAAGAGACACTTTTCTATTGTATTGTCTAGTCTCCCTTCGGAATCATTTGCCTTTCTAGGCACATACAGAAAAAGAAACATTTTTCTATGGGTTAAAAATATCTGAGCAGACACAGTAAGATCCCACGTCAAGCCTTGCAGGCTGAGGATCGCTCCTCTGTCAGGGCTCATGACGCCTGTCATATTTCTAAGTGGCTTATGCTTGTCAGCAATACTACTTCCTCCGTAAACAGTGGAATTTGAGGTATGACTTACAGAATATATATTGCTCTTCGGTACATGCTTGTGACTTGGGGGTGTACATTTACCTCCTGGGTCTCTGTGGTGTCCTTTGCAGAGAGTTTGTCAACCAACCTCCTTCTGAGGCATCTTCATTATTCTCACTGGGGGAAATCCCTGGATTTTGGGGATGTCCCAATTCTGCAGAAGCTAATTAGACAGCAAGCCCCGGAAACTGATACCCTCTCTAATAAAGCCAGAGAGCTCAGTGAATCGAGGGGAGAGACTTTGCCAGCGGACCTCTTCAGCTTACACCAAGTGCTTCTTTATGAATCAGAATGCGTTCAGCCAGGGAGAGGGTTCAGCAGCTGAAGCCACTGAAGCTAAGCCTGATGATCAGAATTGATCCCTGGGACCCACATGGTAGAAGGAGAGACATGCAACCCATGAGTTGTCCTTTGACCTCCACTTGCACACTGTTGCACTTGTGTGAGTGCACACACACACACACACACACACACACACGTGCGCGCACACACACTCATTTTATGTAACCAGGAAAACATGCTTTGGAGCTCTGCTAGTGACTAATTACACACACATACAATATTCACCTGCTAGTGAGCCAGCCTGTGCATGGGCTTTGGGATCAGGCAATAAAACAACTGCTCTCATAGGCATTCTGGGGAAGGAAGAGAAAAATCAAGGCCATCTACAGAAAAAGAATTCTACTCTAGATAGAGTGAATGATGGAAATAATGCAACGTGGGGGAGGAGAGGATGCTGTGGGCTGCAGGTGCTATTTTAGACAGGACATTTCTGAAGGAGTCCATCTACTAGAGGCATGAATGACAGGAAGAGGTCAGTAGTGCTAGGGCATGTAGGGTATGGCAGGGCCATTCGGGATGTGTGTGTGTGTGTGTGTGTGTGTGTGTGTGTGTGTGTACACGGCTGTGAAGCATGTCTCATAAGCCCACTGCACCTTCTGTAGGTTGATGGATGGCCACTTGGAGTGCTGAGTCCAGCGGGCTGAATGGACAAGGTAACAAGGCACTTCGGGCTGTTTCCTGAACCCCTGTTCTACCTTTCCTTCCTTGCGGTGGCAGGAAAGAGCTAAGCATGAGCAGCAAGGAGCAGGTAAGAGGAATTACTTCCGGGTGGTCAAGAAGAGGAGGAGGAGAAGAAGAGGAGGAGGAGGAGGAAGAGGAGGAGGAGGAGGAGGAGGAGGAGGAAGAGACAAGAGCATCGATGGCTGGCTGGCCTGAGAAGAAGGCAAGTTGTACTTCTAGAGTCCATTCACTTCTGCTCACTCTGCCACCCAGCCTTTTATATGGTTTTGAATTCATGTAGTTGGAAGGGGTCTGTGGCTCACACTGAATTCTCCTGAGAGCCTGAAGAGAGGGGTGGGAGGGAAAGATCTCCTGCCTTAGGAAGGGGTCAGGGATTGCTTCTTGGCCTTTTGGCTAAGATCAAGTGTAGGAAGGGGTCAGGGGACCCTGATTAATTCAGTAAGTGGGAGCTCTGAACGGCTTCTAGAAGCGGGACCTTCTGGTCAACCCTGGGGAGGGACAAGAGTTCAGAAGGCAACCCTGGCTCACCCACATCGGCATCTGCTCACTGCGCTCCATCACCCTGGTAATTGTTTTTCTTGGCATGATGGGGTGGTAGGTCAGGTTAGATTCTTTTCTTTCAGACATTCTACTGACATCAAAGTGGAAGGGATGGAAGGTAAGGAGAAATAAATCGGGGAGGGTCTGCAGGTTTCACAACCGCTTTCATGTCCAGGATGTGGAGGAATGCTGGGGTGCGCACAGACTCCCCCAGTTCACGGAAGTGCGCGGTGGGAGTGTGGGGTCCAAACACAGAAATGATCTGGACTGATAGGAGGGCAGCACACTGCTCAAAAGCAAGAATCAAGGGCAAGATTTTTCAAGCTGAGATAGTGTGGTGGATAACAAAGGGCTTAGATAGGACAATAAAACATTCAGTGTCGGGAGGAGACCTGATAAGACAGGAGGAACATGGAGAGACAGCGTGGGGGTGTGTGGCAGTGGAGGTGTGGTGGGGTGTGTGGTGGTGGTGGGTGCATGCCTGATGCCGGATCTTCAGAAGGGCCAAGGCTTCTGAAGTCTGGATGCTCTTCCTGGTGAATGACATCTCTAAGCATGCTCAGTGTTTCATGTTTCAGATCCCCCTGCATTCTTGTAACCTGACTTAGTCTACTCCCAACAGTGTAAGGACAAATGAGCCAAGGGGAGTGAGAGAAATGGCTCAGTGGTAATGTGTTTCTGTCATAAGCATGCAGACCAGGGTCTGGGTCTCTCATGGAAGCTGAATGGGCACTTCTCTGGAACTCCAGCTCTGGCAGAGGCAGGAACGGGGGGTTACCTGGGTTGGCCAGCTAGGTCTGTTCAAAATGGACAGCTTCCAGTTTCAGTGGGAGACTCTATCTCAAAAAGTAAGATGGTGAGCAATAGAGAAAGACAGCCGGCATCCATCTCTGTACTTTACACAGAAACTGTGGGTGAGTGCACGTAAACCTGCCCCATGCATCCACATGTACTACACACATATACACACACACATATGTACACACACACATGCACAAGCACTCATGCACACACAGACACATGAACACATACACACACATACACATAGGAACACATGCACACACACATTCATCACACCACACAAACACATACACACCACACACACACACTCACATGCACACACAAACAGACACATGAACACATGCACATAGGAGCACATGCACACATACAAACACATGCACACACATATATATGAACACATAGGCACATGAACACATGCACACATACATACATACACACACCACACAAGCACATACATACTACACACACTCACATGTACATACACAAGCACTCGTGCACACACAGACACAAAGACACACAGGAACACATACACACAGGAACACATGCACATATACATACATACACACACCACACAAACACACACCACACAAACACACACACACACATAAACACACATGCACACATACATACACACACATGCACACACATATACACACATATACATGAACACATAAGCACATGAACACATGCACACATACGTACACACATATATAGGTGCACACAACTACACATGAACACATACACAAACACACATACACAAACACATCATACATACATGCACACATACATACACTTTAGAACACACACATGCACACATACATACACACACAAACACATTTCACTTTTGTTACTCAGCCTTGGTCTTTGGACATCAGAGGGTTTGAATCTGAAGAAGAACCTGTCAGGTGACACAAAGTGGAGGTCTGCCTCAAGTGTTCAGTACCTCTTCACAGGGTGTTCCCTAGAGGAGATGCAGAGCACCCACCTGGAAGCCTCCACCCAGGAGAAAACTCTTAGGAGGGGGAACCCTGGAGCTGGTAGCAGTTGGTGGGGGGGTGGAGGATGGGGCATGAGAGGGGGTAAGGGACTGGGTATTATAACCAGAAGGCAAAGGCAAATCGTAGCCATGTATTGCTTGCCATGTACAACCCCGCCACAACGAAGCTGCTGTCTTCTCACCCTCCTCCTCCTCCTCCTCTTCTTCATGTATATGAGTACACTGTCACTGTCTTTAGACACACCAGAAGAGGGCGTCAGATCCCATCACAGATGGTTGTGAGCCACCATGTGGTTGCTGAGAATTGAACTCAGGACCTCTGGAAGAACAGTCAGTGCTCTTAACTGCTGAGCCATCTCTCCAGCCCCCCATAGCTTACTCTTAACTCTCATAATTGTCTCCCTTTCAGGGAATGCACGACAATTTATGTATAAACATTGACTAGACTGGTGGTGATTAATTCCTGTGAAATATTAGGGAGGTGTGAAAATAATGTAGGATATTTGAATGTCATGGAAAATTATTCACAATAATCTCCAAAAATAATCTAAAACTTGAACCCAAAATATAGTAGTTGATGCTAATATAACAAACTATTGGCATTGTAATAAAGTAATATTGGGCTTATAGATATTTTTCTTATTAATGCATTCTGTAGTTTTGAAATTTTTCTTAAAAGAAACAGCATTGCTCTTTGCTAACCAGGAAAAAAAGGAAAGTATTATAAATATTTGCTTTTTTTGACACGGAAATTAATACCTGGTCAGCACTTTTGGAAACTACTTAAAATGTAAGTGAGGAAGTAACCCCTATTTCTGTTACTCGGCAGCCCCAGAATTATTTTTCTTGGAACATTCTGGGATTGGTCTTTCATCTGGGCATATTTGTTAGTTGATGCTGCAAGGGCGTGTTTAGGTTTAAATGAGAAGAACTATGTTGTATAACTGGCAAATAAGAGCAAGAAAACTCCATTCCTACGTAACCATTTTCCACATTGGAGTGTGAAGTCAGTGAGGCAGGATGGTTTTGTTTGCGATTGTATTTGCAGCACATAGTTCAATGCCTGGCACATTATACTCTCAATAAACACTTGTGGAATGACTAAGGGGGTGGGGGCGCTATAAAGTTTTGTATCACCTCTGCTGATCTTTTGCACTGGGAGAAGATCCCTCAGGCAAGATGGGGGGCCAGGGGAGGAACTTTAATGCTCGTGGTTAGAAATTGAGATTTGACATATGAGACCACTGGGACTCACTTTGGTCTTCCAAGGAGGGGGATGCTACATGATCAAAACCGTGGAACGGAAACGCGATTCTGGCAGCTGTGCCGGTGGATGGCTAGGTCAGGGGCGCGGCAGAGGGGGAAGATGCTGAAGGCGGGAAGGCAGGGAGGCTGCCCTCGCTAGCTCCAGCCAAAAAACTCTTTGCAGTTAGTAATCCCTGCCTGGATAGACTGTGTTTGGCCCGGGGTTGCGAATGCGCACATCAGGGAAACAGTACCTCGGGGGAGCTCTGCTTCTGGGGACCAGCGCAGCCAAAAGAAAGATGGAAATCAGAGCCAATGGGGTGGGGAAGGGCTGATTGCTACGGAGGTGATGGTGCCAGCAGTTCAGTGCAACCCAAGTTGAAGCCCTACTTCCCACTCCGACCTCCCTCCTCCCGCCCTCATCTTTTTTGGCTTCCTGGTTGCCTGGGTGTACAGAGGAACAAATTTGTGGTGTGGACGGGTTCCAAGCCAGTCATCCATCATCCACAATGAATCCTCACCAGGCTCTCATCGCACACTCGGCAGCCTTACCCTTTCCAAGGGAGAGCATTGGCAGCCGCCCAGGGGTCTGCCAAG
This sequence comes from Mus musculus, assembly GCF_000001635.26. Taxonomy (NCBI): domain Eukaryota; kingdom Metazoa; phylum Chordata; class Mammalia; order Rodentia; family Muridae; genus Mus; species Mus musculus. The sequence goes on from NC_000067.6 coordinate 167,661,105, forward strand.
GTGACTCGCCAGATTCTCCCCCCCACCCCCCCGAACTGTGTCCTGGTTCCTGCTCTATTCCCCCGATTTCTTTGTAATTCAGGAAAAAAGCAACAACAAACAGTTCTCAGCGCCCTCCTCGGTGCTGGGCCCCGTCCCTCCCTGTGGTTTGGCACGGAAAGCGTCTGGGCAGTCCTGGGAAGATTATGGAGCGTGCTCCGCGCTGGCTGGGCAGGGGCTGCAGCGCCAGGAGCGCCTAGGTCCAAGGCTGGGTCGCCCAAGGGCCCAGGGTGTGGCTAAAGGACCTGGCTCTGTCCCTGGATCTGGGCGAGGCCCACGGGCGACTCCGTTTACCACGTGCAGGTGGGCGGGGTTTGCCTGGCCAGTGACTAAAGGGCCCACCTTGCCCTGCCTCAGTTTCTTCATGAATAAAAGGTGGTTGATAGACTCCATCCTACTTACCACCTGGGTGTCAGTCACAAATGCAGCAATTAACCATATTTAATATTCGTTAACTAAGTGCCTGCCTATAAAATAAATTATTAGTATTAAGGGTGCTTAAGATTTCAGGACCTCATGGTCAGTAATAGTGGCTGAGCTCACACCACACCTGGCTTTACCTGGCACCTCAGTCACAACAACTTAAAATCCTAAGGTGCAACCTTGGGCAGTGCCTTTTAGAACCGCAGGTTGCTGGATGGTAATTAAGTTATTGAGTAGCAGAGTGAGCAGGGCTAGAGCAATGGGGGAGGGGGTTGTTTGCCGGGCATGCAGGTCAATATGGCTTTAGATGAGAATGGAACGATCTTTTACCTCAAATGCTTGGAGGCTCTTCCTTTAAAGCACTTGGTGGACGTGAAGTCCCTTTTTCAGTTAAGGGCTATAAAGATTCGAGCAAGCTCTTATCTTGTAGTGGATGGGGAAAGGGGGCTCTTTTTGGAAGGTGAGCGACAGAACTATGAAGGGTGTTTTCAATTCCTCTCCTGTGGGACTGGTGGAAGTCACCCACGGGAGCTCTAACGGGAGTTTGGGAAATTTACCAGATGATTACAGCCCAAGGGGTCCATCTTAAAGGACAGATCATGAACTGTCAGCTCTCATAACTGGGAAACAAACGCACTGGGCTTGAACTCTCAGCTGCTGGGGAAACTAGAGCTACTGTGTCTAAAGGAAGTCAGAATATATATTTACATATATATATGTACACATATATATGTGTGTGTGTGTGTGTTTTTATAAAATTATAAAATATATATAATTTTAAAGGCACTTGTTGAGAACAAGTTAGGTCTGTATTCTGTGTGTTTCCGTCCTGCCTTTGACTGACAGCCAGTCAAGGCAAAAGATATTCTCATCTACCTTTCTTTTAATTGATAATAACCAGTTATTTCTCTGACAGATAATAACTTGAGTGCAGACACATAGAAAAAGTCCTGACTATTCAGAGGGAGGCACCACTTGACTAAGTATAGATATTGCAGTTTAAATAAGGTAAATGTGGAATACATTATTAAAATATTTTAATTTAAAACACATAATCTGCTGCTTTTGAACCTGAAACCTATGCATTACTCTTATGAAATATTTTCTTTCCAACGAGCATGCATTTATGAGAAAGTGTTGTATTCCCAGAAAAGTAAATGGAAGAGAGAAAGAGCGTTTACACCCACATAGCAGTAAAATCTGATTATTAACCTGGTGTGGCCTGTATCATACACAAGTGTCGGATGGAAGTAAAATGAATAAGCTTTACAAAAACACAAGACTTTGTTCGGCTCTGTTGTTCAGAGCTCAGAATGATTTAGATCCACAGTCCTGTTCACCTCTGGGAAGCTAGACAGATTCTCCTCCATCTCTGCTAGGCACCCCGCAAGGGAGAAGTATGTTTGCTGGCTAAGGGTGTTTGCCATATAAAGGGGCAGTGACACTTGTTCCTTAAAGGAGACAGGGATTCCAGAAGAGGACAAGGAGCTTTGGAAAACAGCAGTTCCTACATTTAGGTGTCTGGAATTCTGGAAGCAATTGAGATTGCGCATCAACAGCTAGGTTTAGCTCCACTCTGGATACAGTTCACAGGCCTAGAATCTGGAAGTCCTGCGAAAGGCAACTTTCTGCAGCAGCCAGGCCTAGCTAGGTTCAGGCAGGGTCTAAAGATAAGCTCTTCCCAGGGAAATATGGCCTCCACAGTAAAATAGATGTAGGCTGGGGGTGGTGGTGGTGAAGTCCTGCTGAGAACTGTGGCATGTGTGAGTGACAGGCTCAGCTTCTGTGGGTGTTCTGGGGCCATACTGTCAATTAGAGGAACAATAGAGACGTTTGTGAATGGAAGTAATTATGGAGAGCTGCCTTACGAGTTACTCTATGAAACCTACCCAAGACAAGTTGAAGTCGGTCTCAGGCAAGAATGTTCAGCACGCCACAGACCAGACTAAAGTACTGGGGATGGGGTTTTTTTGAGGAGTAGTGTTGTTTAGAGCATTTTTCTCAGCAGCTACAGTCTGTGCAAGGCCCCCTTTGAACAGCTTAGAAAGAGCCCTGGTGACCTGAAAGGGTTCACTTGTCCTTCTCAATTCCAAGCTTCATGACTGGTGGGAAAGGTCTTTGTGTACCGTTAAGCCTCCAGATTGCCAACCTAGGCCTGCTGTGGATCTGCTCTAGGTAGAGTGAGTCACATTTGGTATGTGTTCCCTGCTTTGCAGATGATATTTCTGCCTTAGCAAGGACTAAAGGCTGTTCTGCTTTGAAGAACACACACACACACACACACACACACACACACACACACACTCCACCTCTTTGGCATTCATAAGCAGTGACCATACAGAAATGTCTTGGAATCCATTCCCCATTGGAAAAAGGTGTCGGTGGGGAATGCAAGCCAATGGGGGTGGGGTGCAAAACTGTGGTAAGCTTTTTTTTAACTATGGAGGGTGAATAACACCCAAGACATTTAGAAGGCATGTCCTGCATAAAATAAACGTGCCAGTGATAACTTGCAAATGTAGAGCAGCTGCTGTAATAACTGAAGCTATCTGCACATCTAGACCAGCAGTGCTAGAAAAGTGTTATTCTGGATGATCGGTTAATGAAAATTCAAATGAATGGAGCATCCTCTGGCTTTGCCGTGGGGGTCTTAGGGGGTAGGGCTGACTTAGATATGCTTTCAGTTACAGAACAGCAGCATCGTCAGAGTCACTAAGGGGTCCCCACTCCAAATCCCTGCACTGAGCCTCTGCGGACGGCACATCTGACATCTTTTTCTGGTTGACCACCACTGCTCTCCACCGCCATTTTTTGGGCTGACAGTGTGTTTCTGTCACTTAAGCTGCTGTGGTCACAGTCCCCCGCCACACCCCTTTATCACTGTGTTCCTGGTCCTCCATGACCTGTTATGGTTTGTTATGCAGATTTTATAAGCAAGACATGGAAAGCAATCGGAAAAAGGCCCACCCTGGAACAGAGCTCAGTAGATACTTACGCATTACTGTTATTATTGTTTATCTGAGATCAGTATGTGTCCCCCCAACCCCTACCCCCTGGCTCTGATGATCATTAAGGGAACATAGTGTTTTGTTTAACAAACTAACTAATTTCAGCAAATACCCTGCCTTTTTTACTATTTTTTCTCTCTCTTTCCATTCATTGCTTTGAGTGCTTCTCAGTTTGTGGCTTTCCTTGGCTGTTAAATTGAATTAGATTGAACTGTAATTTCTGAGTCTCGGTGCTGAAAGGAGAGAGCATCCCTGAATTTGAAAGTAATAAAAATAAGGTCCCACTAGAACATAGTTTGTTCAAAAAAAAAAGGTCAGGATGGTCTCTAATGCCTTGCATGCTCATTTTGAAAATTAAAAGAAGAATTTAATAATTTGTAATTTTGAAGAATTACACATATTAATAAATAATTATGCAGGCAGAAGAAAGTAATGAAAATATATTCCATTTAAAAGGTTTCAAAGTGTGGACTTTCTAGTCATCTATTTTAGCTTTATTTTCAATTAGACTGAGTTTATGTGTATCTTTGTTTTTGTTTTCTTATTGCTATGGTAAAAACAAAACAAACAAACAAAACCCTAAGAAAGGCAACTTTAAAAAGAGTTTATTCAGCTCACAGTTCAAGGGTGTGGTCTGTCAGAGAGAGGGAGTCACCGGGACAGGTGTCCTGAGCCTGAAGCAGAAATGAATGCATGCATTGGCGTGCTCAGCTTGCTTTCTCCACTCTTATGCAAGCTAGGATCTTCTGCCTAGGGAATGGTAACACTCACAGTGGCTAGGTGGTTCCACCTCCGTGAATGTTACCAAGAAAATCCCCCTTAGTCGTGCTTAGAGGCCCATCTTTGAGGTGAGTCTAGATTCAGTAGAGCTGGTGATTAATAACTGTCATAGTGAAAGAGTATATATTATTGTGGCTATCACCCATCTTTGTTTATGCCAGGGTGGTGGTTTGAATAAGAATCACTCCCCACCCCCCAATAAGGCTCATATATTTAATACTTAGTCACCAGGCAGGGAGTAGCACTCTTTGAGAAGGATTAGGAGGCCCATGGCCTTGTTGGAGTAGGTGTATCTCTGGGGCAGGTTTTGAGGTTTCAAAAAGTCCATGTCAGGCTCTGTCTGTCTGTCTGTCTGTGCAGATCAGGATGTAGCTGTTACCTACTTCTCATCACTATGCCTGCCTGCATGCAGACATGCTTCCTGCCATGATGGTAATGGACTAAATCTCTGAAGCTGTAAGCAGTCCCCCAACTCAATGCTTTCTCTTATAAGAGTTGTGTTGGTCATGATAGCACTTCACGGAATTGAACAGTGACTATGACAGCCAGTAAAAAGAGAAGAGTAATGCTAACAGTTACAATTAAATTATTACTGCGAACTTTGCTCAGAGGGAAAGGTGATGCTGTGTGGATAGAGCTCGTTTGGGTGTTGGTCACTTTCTGAATCTTGTCTGTGACAGGACACTCCTTGCAGACCACAGTGATTCCTCTGTGGTAAGGTGAAAGGTTTCCCATTTACAAAATTCTCTGATTCATTTATGTATTACTAAGCCTGTGTTTACTGATGGGCTACTATAGGCATCATGGGCACAGCAAGTGAAGCAAGCCCTGCTCTTATAGACCTTATACAGAGTACACAAGGTAGGAACCAGGTATAGAAAGAGCTGGGTAGGAAAGCCGAGAAGCAGAGACAGGGGTGCTGCAGTTTGTTTAACTCTGTAGGAGCTGGGACAGACAATAAAACCAGTTCTTAATCAGACACGCAATAAATTTATAATGATTGGCTCTATGAAGAGGACACTGGGCAAGAGATGAAATAGCGTTGCAAGTGTGGGATAATCTGGGGGCAGGCAAGGGCAGCTGATGTGGTAAGACGAAGACTGGACAGATCTGGGAAGGCATGACGCATGAAGGTATCCATGAAGAAAGGGGGAGTCTGTGAGGAAGCAAATTCGAATGCCTCAGTGTGAGGCCTCATTTAAGAACACATTGAAATAAGGAAGATACCCACAGTTTACACTGAATGGAGGAACAATTGTGTATGCTCCAGTTGCCAATAATTATATCTAACTTTTGAAGCTCATGCCTTTAAAATAGTCCAGGACCGGGAAGAAGGTTTTATCTTTATTTAGGGTTAGATCTTTTAAAGATCAGGAATCAATATGAAAATCGAATGTCAGGGTCATGGAGTGATGAGGAGGAGGAAGGGGGAGGGGAAGAGGGGGAGGAAAGGCAGGGCCCTGATATAAAGGTCACTGTATACTAGTCTGGAACTACTTGCTAAGCCATTTGTCTTATATCTAGATTTCAAAGCTTTCTCTTGTTAGCAGACACCGGAACAAGAGTGAGTGTGTGGTGGGGAGGGCAAATTCTAAACTTTCTTTAGCTCTGGCTGTGTCCATTCACCTTAACATAGTGTCCTTATATACCTGTACTGTGAGCTTTGACAGCTAGAATACAGAGAGGCATGTCAATACTATTTGTATCTTCTCTAGATTTCTTTCTAAAGAAATAAAAAAACAAAGGATTTTTAAAAAAATTACATTTGTATGTGTTCTCTCTCTCTCTCTCTCTCTCTCTCTCTCTCTCTGTGTGTGTGTGTGTGTGTGTGTTCATGTCACAGAGAGCATGGGGAGGTCATATGACAACTTGTGAAAGCAGGTTCTCTCCTTCTACCATGTTACTCCCAGGAATTGAACTTTCATCACCAAAGTTGGCAGCAAGCACCTTTACACAATGATCCAATTTGCTGGCCCCTACAAACAAAGAAATTGAATTCTTGGAACTGAATCTAATCCTGAGGTATCTGCATACATCTTCAGAGCCCATGATCCAATGTACCCAAGGTCAGGGAGTGGTTGACCAGTTGGCTATTCTGCTCCAGGGACCTCATGGCCTGATGTTGGTTAGGATAGTGAGTCTGGAAAGATTTGCTCAGTGCAGTTTGTGTGCTCTCTTCCTTCAATGCCTGAGAGTTTGAGAGTTTTTTCACCTTCAATCTCAAATAAATGCAGACAGTTCCATTTATGACCTGAGAGATAACTGCCTATTTCAGGAATCAAAGCTTGGCTGGGTCAGGTAGGTATATTTAGAACAGAAAAGAGACTGATAGACAGCAGAGGATAGGGGGCCTTATGCAAGAAAAAACTGGGTAGAAAATTCAGGTGGAGGTAGAAAGAGGAGAAAAAAAAGAGGAGAAGGAAGAGGAGGAGGAGGGAGGAGGAGGAAGATGAGAAGGAAGAACGAGAAGGAGAGAGGAGGAAAGGGGAGGAGGAGGAAGGAGGAAGGAGGAAGAGGAAGGAGGAAGAGGAAGGAGGAGGCAGAAGGAGGAGGAGAGAGGAGAAGAAGAGCACATTATCTGTTCAGCCCTGTAAGAGTATGGACAGCAAACAACTGCTCATGTAAAGCAATGTTCAGGGTAAAGCTGGGTGTGAACAGATGAACAATGGAGGCAGGAAGATTGTCCTCTGACAGTGCGTTTGCCACCAGGGTACACTTAACTTCATCAATGTTCCAGTGTTGAAGGAACCTTGCTTAGTGGAATTCTGGGAAAGGAGGGACAAGACTTCATTGTAAGGAATTCCAGTGCATAATTAGGGACCATGCTACTGGATGAGACTGCTGAGGGAAGGGGTTCGGAGTTCCTGATGTCAAGACCTGCCGGGTTTGTTATTTCAATGGCTCCTTGAGAGAAGGCTTCAGTGCCCAACATGGCTTGAGGGGACAGCATGCCCTTCTCCTGAACCCCTCCACAGAACTGATTCTCATAGACTTCTTTCCCCACTCAGGAGCCGCTATGGAGTTATGTTCTGTCTCTACTTCTCCTCAGATGGAAATATCTTTCTCCTTAGTTGTGGTGTAGCCTAGAAAGAGCCAATGTCTGAGAGCTAGGGCTGTTTGCCAGACCAGGCACAGTTCTGGAAAGATCTGTGAGTTGGCCTCCCATTCAGCAGGTGCTTGCAGGCACGCTTGCTTTCATTTATCTGTCTTTGTCTGGACACCAGGTTGGGTGAGAGAGAGTCATCGAGGGTGACTGCCAGCTACTGTATAGCCTCCACAATTCAGTCCTGCCGTCAGGCAGAGGGACTAGAGACAGATGATCCAGGAGGTCTTCAGATACGAGACGGTGCTTGCCCACCAGGCCAAAACCTAGTGCCTTTCTACAGCTGATACTTCTCACGGGTTGCCGGAGATTCTATGAGCTAATAATTCCAAATAACTTATTTATTTTAGATGGGAGGAGATTTCTGTCTGATTCCATTTAGGAAACATGCCCTCCTTGGTCAGTCAGACAGGAAGAGTGTAACTATGTAGATGTAACATGTCCACTGGGGAGATAAGCTATTAGTTTGGTGGGTAAAAGTCTCTTGCAGGTTCAGTGTTAAAGGATGGTCCTCCCCCCCCCACCACCGTTTGATGCTTTGCACAGTAGTAAAAACTTCAAGAGGCACCGCTTGATGGAGTCCCTAAATTGTTGCAAGTATGTCTTTTAAAGGGGGAATCCTGGGACTTCTGGTCTTTCAGTCCTGGGGAGGTGAATATCTCTGCTCCATGGCTGCCTCTCATCTCAGCCTATCTCCACCAAACCCTTACAGGGACCTAAAGCCACAAGGCGAGTTGGTCATGGCTTAAAAAGCTTAAAAATCCTAGGTCAAAGTAAATCTTGTCTTTCTGTGAGTGATTTATCACAGGTATTCATAACAGCCAGAGAAAACTGATCAGCACATCTTCGTAGCACTGGGAACAGTTTAAATGTCCACAGGGACAGAGGCAAAGTTGGGATCTCGAAGATTAGACTCAGGAAGGGATGATCTGGGACTCACGACCAACTGATGTCTGTTTGAGCTGGCCATGGAGTATGCTCGGCAAGTGCTAGGGGAGGCAAAGTTTCAGCTGTAGGCCGGGAAAGGGAATCCATGCTTCTGGGATGAAGCATCATCGCTGGGTATTGTGGGATGAAGTGTTGCTCAGAGCAACAGGTAGAAAGGAGGTCTAAAGACGAACGCTTCTAAGAAGAGGGGAATCCCTCCTTTCTCCCTCCATGGAGCCACCTGTCAGAGCACAGGTGAACTTCTCAGAATCCCAGGCCCAGCCTCTCAACGCAGATGATAGAATAATTGGTTTAGAGACGAAAGTGTAAAGATTGCTACGCTGTGTTGGGACAGACTTGCAGGATGGGAGTTGGGGGGTGAGCAAAGGATTTAGGGAGACTCAAATAATATTCTTGTATAGACTTATGTGGGCTTCTGTAGAGTAAGATGGCCCCCTTCTCCACCATCTAAGTAGAGAAGGCTCGGCACAGGCTGTGAAACATTTGGACTTGGAGGCAGCTCTCCAGAGCTGGAAGGGCCACCGGAGAAGTGAGAGCAGGATAGTGCTGCCCTCTTGTGGACACCTGTGGTTCTGCAGGACGGTAGCTTAGTATTGAAGTCAGGTGACCGGTGTCTGCGGAAGGCAGGTAACAGAATGACACACACTGAGGAAGGATGGTGTGAGACTGATGGAGGGGAAGGACACCTCAGAATTGGTCCATGACCCAAAGAATATGTGACTGTTTCTTCAGAAGAATGGAAATCTCTTATCCCTGAAGTGCTCTGGACAATTACAGACACCCGAAGCAGAAGAGATAAACCCATTTCCGAATAATGGAATCTTTAAAGCAAAGAGGTTTGTGTTTGTTTGTTTGTTTGTTTGTTTGTTTGTTAAATAACAGAGTAAGTTGGCCAAAGCTGTGTAAGGATACAGGCCAGAGTTCAGATCCAGATGTAAAAGCCAGACATGATGGTTTGTGTCCGTAACTCCAGCATGGGCGAGTGGAGACAGGGAGGTACCTAGGGTTTGGCAGCCAGCCTAGCTGTTAACAGTGAGCTCCAGGTTCAGTGAGAGACTGTGCCTCAAAAAACATAGTGGAGAGCGATAGGGGAAGAACCCAGTCAGCACCTGGCTTCTACGTGCACAGGATGGGTGATTGTACCCACATTCACACTCCCTTCACACACACACACAGACACGTAGGAGAGAAGGACCGGAGAGGCACAGGATGGGTGATTGTACCCACATTCACACTCCCTTCACACACACACACAGACACGTAGAAGAGAAGGACTGGAGAGGCACAGGATGGGTGATTGTACCCACATTCACACTCCCTTCACACACACACACAGACACGTAGGAGAGAAGGACCGGAGAGGCACAGGATGGGTGATTGTACCCACATTCACACTCCCTTCACACACACACACAGACACGTAGGAGAGAAGGACCGGAGAGGCACAGGATGGGTGATTGTACCCACATTCACACTCCCTTCACACACACACACAGACACGTAGGAGAGAAGGACCGGAGAGTGGGTATTTTAGGCTAGAAAATAGTTAACTAAAGGATTATGATCACTCTCCACTAAAATTCCACTGGAGTGTGTGTGCTGAATTTTAAATGTTAGCTAATTTCCACACACCAAGAGATACTGTTGAAAGTCATTTTAAAATGTAAATTCTATTCTCGGTTTGTAGGATATGAAGACAGGCAACAGGCTGGTCTGGGCATGGGGCTGCAGTCCCTGGACATCTGATGAAGGACCACCCTGTCATAGGTAAGCCACTGGGTCATGCTATGGCAACCTGTAACCTGTAACCTGTAACCTGTAACCTGTAACCTGTAACCTGTAACCTGTAACCTGTAACCTGTAACCTGCAACCTGCAACCTGCAACCTGCAACCTGCAACCTGCAACCTGTAACCTGCAACCTGTAACCTGTAACCTGCAACCTGCAACCTGCAACCTGTAACCTGCAACCTGCAACCTGTAACCTGTAACCTGTAACCTGCAACCTGTAACCTGTAACCTGTAACCTGTAACCTGTAACCTGTAACCTGCAACCTGCAACCTGCAACCTGCAACCTGCAACCTGCAACCTGTAACCTGCAACCTGCAACCTGTAACCTGCAACCTGTAACCTGCAATCTATAACCTGTAGCCTGCAACCTGTAACCTGTAACCTGCAACCTGCAACCTGCAACTTGTAACCTGCAACCTGTAACCTGCAACCTATAACCTATAACCTGTAACCTGCAACCTGCAACCTGTAACCTGCAACCTGCAACCTGCAACCTGCAACCTGTAACCGTGCCTGTACTTCCTCATGACATCCCAGGAAGGAAGCTGCCTTCAGGTGCCCACAGGGACTGGCTCCATGGGCCACCAAGGACGGGTAGACTGGGCTTACTGTTCCCTGATGGCTATTTTGGGTGCCCGTGGGAAAAGCTCTGCTCTGAGGTTTCTGTTCACCACCCACCCCCCTTGGTGCTCAGAGAACCTTGTTCTCATGTTAACTGTACAGATGAGAAACTTGAGGGGTTTAATTGCCTTTTATGATATTCTCTTCTTTAATGTTGAGGATGCTGTTATCTTTTGGACAACAGAGACAGGAGTGAAGGTTGCGTGTTTGTGTTTCCTTGGATGCACACAAAAGCTCTCTAAGGTCTCTTAGGGCCAGGGTGGCACTCCATGGACAAGGCAGGGAGAGAACTGGTGGTAAGCTTCCCAGGTTTGGAACCTTACAGTTTGTCTGTCTCCTTTTCCTATCCACTCTGCAGTCTACAAGGAAACAGAAATCCCAAGGCGCAGATGCGTTTTCCAGTGAAAGATGTACACTCAGCTGCTGATGCTAGGAAAGAGATTGGCTGAACAACCTAGAAAGGAACAGGTGCCGAAGAGGTGTGGTGTGGATGACCCACTTGAGGGCAAAAGAGGCAGTTCTTCCACGGGGTACAGAAAAAGGACAGACAAGGGCTCTCTGCCTGTAGCCAAGCACTGGGTTGTGCTGAGGGGATGGCAGGGTACCCTAACTGTCAGAGGCTGAGCCCAGCGTTCACTGGAAGGGGGAGAAGGAATACGAGGGTAGAGATCCATGCGTGACGTTTCAGACTTGCCTTGAGACACACAGAACCACAGTCGCCACTACAGCCTCACAGACCTGCCCAGAAAATACACAGAGTCCCTGGTCTGTGGAGCGGGAGGCTGGGCTAGCTACGTGCTAGGGCCCATGACTAGTGCTTCCTGTTATGGGATAGAATCCAGAGCATACTCAGAGAAGCAGGCCAGTGGACTCACACAAACGCCCGCCCTGCGGTGTAAGGAGGTGAGAAAGAGCATCTGCCCTGTGGCTCAGGGGAACCGACTCAGCCTGGGAATGAGTCAGTGGGAAGATGAAATGCTAAAGTCCTCTGATGGCCACGGTCCCATCACCCTGCCCAGATGTGGGAGATTTCAGTCAACTTCAGGTCACACCCATCTCCCATGCTGGCCAGCAGCACAGCAGACCAAGTGTCCCGCACAATCCTGCCGTTAGCTGCGCTGACCTAGAGGGCGAACCATGTGGCTGCTGCGACCTGCTGAGGGAGGCCTGGGGCAGCCTGTTGCAAACAGCAGCGGGCAAGACACCTGTGGGTGGGCGGCAGGGGGGCGGGCGGGCGAGCGGGCGCTCACTGCTGAATTTGGCAGTGCTGTACGGGCAGCTTTCTGCTGACACCCAGGGTGGGTCTGTCTCTGCTCACATGTGAAATCAATGAGATAATAGATGTGCAAACACTTGGGAAAGCCACCAAGCTCCTTGCTGCACTCTCCCCTGCTGCTCCCGAAGCTCCTATTTCTGCCTCACCCTCACCCTCACTTCTGAGAGCTCCTACATTCAGCTCATTTCAATATCGGTTTCTGCTGTTTCTGCTCGGGTCCAGGCGTTGGATTTCTTATTTATTCCAGTTTATGTCTACTTTTGAGGTCAGCCTCACAGACACCAGATATGGTGATCATAGACCCTCTTCCCAAGTATGTAACCCTCCCTCCCGGCCCAAAGCTTCCAAAGACTTACTGCTGTCAGCAGAGGAATAAACTCAGAGGCTGGCCACCCTGCACTGTGCATTCCCAGGGGCCCAGTCGTACAGCTCTCCTTGAACTCCTGCCCTTGGTTTCTTTGCTCAACTCTGCCATCTCCCTGAAATGCCTTCACCATCGCCCGACCCGCTGACAGTTTCTTCCCCTTTGAAAGTCAAGGTTCGAAGGTTGTGGATAAATTATTGATGGGATTAAAATAAAAAAGAAAGAGGAAATGGAGTCATATTTCAAATGTTGCAAGGAATTTTTAAAAAATTAAAAATAGAGTCTCACGTATTCCAGGCTGGTCTGGGACTCACTGTGTACCCAAAAATGGTCTTAAACTTCCGTTTTACCTACTGCCACCTCGTGTCTTCTGTGATTAGAGGTATGTGTCACCATGGCCAGTTCTATGTTTACACAGGCAATCTACTCCCCAAACACGTACCCATTGGGATCTTTGCTTTTTTTTAAAAAAAAAATATTATTAATAGGTTCATGTATCAGATATGCATTTTATACAAGGTCTGCAGAGGACTGGGGTGACATTTCAGTGAGATTCATATCTGCCCAGTTAGGGCTACAAGACAATGTAGAACTGTGAAGATGGAGCTCTTCCTTTGTGTCTTTCTTTCTCAAGCAAGCACAGTTACAACCTCAATACCGGCACACATACATCTACAAACTGGATATTGCCCTTTTCGCCCTGGTTACCAGGAAGCTCAGAGATGTATGTTTGACTCTCAGTTATAGTATTGATTTGTTCACACTAATGCTCATAAGTAACAGTTGCCCACTGTGTACTTAGAACTGTTACAGTCATGCCACCTTGGTTCCTGCCTCAGAAAAACCAGCTCGTACAAATGGCACCTGCTTGCCCTGTCCTTGGCTTTGAAACTCTAGCTTACAAACCTGATGCCTGCACTACCGTCCATTGTTAAAGTAAGGCTATTCAAAACAGGCATCCACTGTTCTGAGTCACAGATTTCCATCCTTTTGCTATAGACCAATAGACAGTCCCTCAAAGCCAACTTGGACACAAAAACACAATGCACACATCCTTGGATGCAACTGTGACCGTTTCGTAGGGTGTTCTTTACATTTTCCCCATGTTGCCTTGTCACACAGAGTGACATTTAGCACTCTATCCTTTATTCAAATATCACCTCCAGGTTAAGATCTTGGGGTGCTAGTTCGCTTTCCTGTTTCTAGTCTATAATTTTAATTTTAAAAACTCCATTTCAATATTGATAATGTTTATACACCACCTTGGATCCTGTTTGGAAGCTAAGCAAGATGATTAAATAAACTGATTGACAGTTTATTAGCGACATAGCCGTCTCCCCACTGCAGCTTAGCATACTGGCAGTGCGGGCACATGTGCTGGCCAGGCCCCTGCTTTCTGAAAGCATCCAGAAGAAACTGGAGTTCCTGACAGGGTTGGGAGGGCCTGTCTCCTGTCTCCATGTAGATCCCATTCAGACCTGTTGCCTGTGTCTTGGGCATTGCCTGCCTAGGGGCCTGTTCATAGCTACTGCTTCCTATCATCGTAACGTGTGATGTCATATTCGTGTGAAGGGGAGTGCATGTTCTGAGTCAGTCTTTGTGTTCCCGTTCATGATCAGTCACCCTGTTGCCTTCAACCCTCTGATGAGGCAGCAGTGCATCATGGTGTTAGCCTGAGTAGAACAAATTCCCAAATGCCTCATGGCTAAGAAAAGAGAGAAAATAAAAGGGAGAAAGGGGGAGGGGCTGAGTTTTCCTAACACTCTCCTGGGACCCATAAGGCCTTCTGCTAAGTTCTCTCTCTGTCTCTCTGTCTCTGTCTCTGTCTCTGTCTCTCTCTGTCTCTCTCTGTATGCTCTTGAATGCATTGTGTATGTGCATTTGCATGTGTATATGCTCTCATACGTGTGTGTGTGTGTGTGTATTTGTCTGTGTGTAGGTGTGGACCCGTGAAGGTCAGAGGTCAACCTCGGGTGTCATTTCTTAGGTATTACCCACCTTGTTATTTGAGACAGGTTTTCTCATTGGTCTGGGGCTCATTATGAAGGCTAGGTTACCTGGCATGGGATCTGCCTGTCTCAGGATCCTTGGTACTGGGATTACAAGTGAACACCACTGGGCCCTGCTTTTTTGTAGGGTCCTGAGGATTGAACTCAGTTCTCATACTGATGAGGCCAGCATCTTATCACCTGACCTATCTCCTGGTCCTCCAGGCCCCACCTCTTTAGGACTCTACTGCCTCCTAATAGTGAACATGAACTTCGGGGGATCAGTGCAAACGCAAACTATCCTAACTGCTGTATCCTCAGCAATACGAAATTCTTCACTGGTACCTCAACATCAGGAGATGTCTGCCTGATTTGATTATGCATGTGTCACACAGCAGCCAAGGCATCCTTGATGCTAACAGACCGCACCTCTTTGTGGATCCCCCTGTGTTGATCCTGAGCAGTCACTCTATGTGCTCTGTCTTCTTCGGGCTCTTCTCAGGTCTCTCTGTATAATGTGACGTGTCACACATGAGTGTCAGATACAGGATATGGTAGAGAGGAGGGGGCCTCCTGGGAGGAAGCCTGCACTCTCAGGACGTCTATAGCCTACACGAGATGAAGGGAGGAGGTAACTGATTGCAAGATATGCCTGGAACAGACAGGTACAATCCATGTGAACCTCAGTGCTGATGGCTGCTGCCACTCACTTTAATCCAAGGCACATGTGCACATGTGCTCAGCACCAGAGCTTCAGATGTTAACACAACTGACTTGCAGGAGCGAACCATCCAGAATACTGAGATAACAGTATCAAGTGGAGAGCACCCGGTCTTGACCATGTGCTGTTAGTCCTTTCATATGTATGTGTGTATACATATGTGCACATGCGTGCACACAACACATATACTAAATCTTCATTCATCAAATGAGGAAACAGAGGTTCCCTAAAATGAAGGAACTTTCCCAAAGCTATTGGAAATGTCAAAGACCAGCCCGTGGTCATCCCAACTCCACAGCCCACCTTCCTTACTGTCCTGTTGTGTCACCATCTCAGCCATAGAACTGCAGTCTGATCAAGACACCCAAGGGCCTCAATTATTCAGTGTGAAGTTCTCAATGATAAATGTCCCTTTAGGAGGTAGAGCCTAGCTGGAGAGAGCCTGTCACTGGGTTGTGAGCTTTGGCAGCTCATTAGCTGCTCCCACTTTAAATTGTTCTCCCTGATTTCCTTTGTTCGGGTGAGAGGTGATCTGCCTGATTCTCACTCCAGCTTCCTGCTGCACATCTTCCCACCATTCGTGGATTTTCCCTCTGAAACCACAAGTCAAGATGAATTCTTCCTTCCAGTTGCTCTGGTCACAGTGCTTTATCACAATGACAGAAAAGTATACCCATAGGCTTAGATTTTTCAAAAACTACTTTAGTTATGGTTCTTTATTGCTTCAACCTCTCTTCTGGCCCACCACCCACCAGAGGTAGGGGAAAAGAAAGGTTGATAGGAAATGGGGGTTGTTGACCTTTTAGAAATAGTTCTTGGGGGGGGGGCAATTCCAATATCCATTGTCAGCAATCCAGTCTACTAGCAAAACGCCAAACATGGACCACCACCAGCAGCAGTCCAGTCCGCTCATCAAACACCACACACGAATCAGTAGCAGTGTCTCAGTCCAGTAGCAATCATGAGGCACGAGTTCGTGGAAGCAGCAGGAAGCAGCCAGAATACCACCAGAAGGTCTTTGGTGAGCGTCTCTCTATGACGTCACGATAAGCAAAGATCAGCAAAGAAAGCAAGGCGAACCGATGCATGAGTGTCATCCGCTGTCTGTTGGGTTATGCTTACCCTTGTTCCAAACATCACGAGGCTCTCAAGTGTCCGTGCCAACAAAACATCACAGGACACAACTGAGTCTCCAACGAAAGCAGACATTCTCACTGCATACATCCAGTGACAACTGCTATTCCTAGGCACACAGACTCTGAACACTGATAGAGTTTCTGCTTATACATAAGAGCCAAGATGACTGTCCTTGAAAGGTTACATCCCCAAGTGTATGGGTAGGTTAGACAGAGGGTTAGGGGTTGAACATGAGGTTGGCCAGGCAGAGGATTAGCTGTTTCACACCCACCATTCCACAAACTCCTTATTACTCTCAAGTACTGTCTAATTCCTTTTATAAAGATGAGACGAGAGTTTAAGTGATGTATGATTAAACTGCTCAGAAATGTCTGGGCTGGTTTAGAGCTCAGGGCTCTGTGTTTCCAAAGCTCACTCATGATTGTTCTGGAACAGTCCATCAGAGTGGGCCACAGCTTCAGGGCACTCTCTAAGCTGGGACACACGTATGCAGGTGGCATACCATGGTCCCTTTGGTGTGTGACTCACGGGAACATCACAGGTGGGTCTGACCAGAGTGCTTATCAAAGGTGCTCACAGTGCTGTGGTCAGAGAGGGTGGCATGAAGGTGACTCTGCTCTGAGCCCGATGGGGCTTCTTTCACCCTTGGGGCTGTTCTTGCTTGCTGGAGAGGGGTCTCACTGATGGTCTTGGTGCAGAGGCTGGCTTGGAATGACTTCTTTTGATCCAGAAAGAGAGATGCTCTTGGTACTTCAGCTCAGTGAAGAGACTTGAATGTTAGCTCAGGGCCAGGAGATTCATGGGGAAGGAATGCAGAGGTGAGGGGCATGTGCAGTTCCAGTGTCCCCTGCTCCCTACCTTGGTGTCTCTGGCTACCCTGTCACTGTGTGGCTGGATCTATGTAAGCAGCAGTGTTTCTGCTTATTTTGCTGTGGTTTGAAATGTATCTTGGCATTTCTTAACAAAGAACACAGCTTTCCCTTTGTGTTTTCCTTAATAAAATACAGAAATGAGAGCAAGAGAAGGAAAAGTAAAAAAAGCAGTCTCTGTCATTCCCACTCTATGCAGGATCACATCCTACCCTCCCTCTCACTCTCCCTCCCACCAAACTCCCTCCTCCCTCCTCCCTTCTCTTTCTAAAGCTTGGCGGAAATGTGTGATTCATGAGTCTGAGATTTTTGTGTGTCTCTGTGTGTGTTCGTTCATAGGTACCTAGGTACACATGTGTATATGTGCACATGTGTGTGGAAGACAGAGGCCAATTAAAGTGTCATTTCTTAGGAGATGTCTACTTTGGTTTTTTTTTTCTTTTTTCCTTTTTTTTAAAAAAATTGAATATTTTCTCTATTTACATCTCAAATGCTATTCTCTTTCCCGGTTTTCCTCCCTCCTGGAAACACCCCATCACATCCTTCCCTCCCCCTGCTTCTATGAGGGTGTTCCTCCACCCACCCACCAACTCACACCTCCCCACCCTTGATTCGTCTACACTGGGGCATCTATCGAGCCTTCATAGGACCAAGGACCTCTCCCCTCATTGATGCATGACAAGGCCATCCTCTGCTACATATGCAGCTGGAGCCATGTGTACTCCTTTGTTGATGGCTTAGTCCCTGGGAGTTCTGGGGGTGTGTGTCTGGTTGGTTGATATTGTTGTTCTTCTTATGGGGTTGCAAACCCCTTCAACTCCTTCAGCCCCTTCTCCAACCCCTCTATTAGTCACCCTGTGCTCAGTCCAATGGTTGACTGCTAACATCTGCTTCTCTACTTTGGTTTTTGTGAGACAGGGTCTCTGATTGGCCAAGAGGTAGGGCTGGCTTGGCACTGTGTCCTAGGGATCCTCTTGGCGCTACCTCTCCAGTGCTGGCATTACAGGTGTGTGCGCATCATTTAAGCTGTAGGTTCTTGGAATGGAGCATGGTAAGTACCTGGCCAGCTGACCTGCCTCCTGGGCCCTGCCGAGTCTGAGCTTGTTGCTTCTGTCTTCAGTGGTAGAAGAGATGACTCCACAGTGGATCCGCATGCCCCCCCCCCTTTCATCTGCAAAATGTTGCCTGAATGAAGACAGATGTGGGGAAGAACAGAATCCGGGGCCTCTCCCATGTGAAGATGTCCCCTTGGGTTGTGAGGTACTTGATTAGTTCAGCGGATAGTCTCTATCGAGTGGACTTTGTCTGCCTTCCTCCAGTGAGGGTGGCTTCAAGGCCAAGCTGGACAAAGACCTTTTGATGTTTTGGATGTATGATAATCCCCAAAGCAGTGGGTCTCAAACTGCGGGTCTTGACCCCTTGCAGGGGTCTGTTGAACAACCATTTCACAGGGTTGCTTAAGATAATTAGAGAGGGCTGGAGAGATGGCTCAGTGGTTAAGAGCACCGACTGCTCTTCCAAAGGTCCTGAGTTCAAATCCCAGCAACCACATTGTGGCTCACAACCATCCATAATGAGATCTGGTGCCCTCTTCTGGTGCATCTGAAGACAGCTACAGTGTACTTAGACATAATAATAATAAATAAATAAATAAAAAGACAGCCAGGCGTGGTGGAGCACGCCTCTAATCCCAGCACTCGGGAGGCAGAGGCAGGTGGATTTCTGAGTTTGAGGCCAGCCTGGTTTACAAAGTGAGTTCCAGGACAGCCAGGGCTATACAGAGAAACCCTGTCTCGAAAAACCAAAAACAACAACAACAAAAACAAAAACAAAACAAACAAACAAACAAACAAAAAAGATACTTAGAGAACACAGATATTTACATTAAAATTAATAGCAATAGCAAAATTACAGTTATGAGGTAGCAAGGAAAATAATTCTATGGTTGAGGGTCACCACAGCATGAAGAATTGTATTAAAGGGTTGCAGCATTAAGTAGACAACTACTGCCTTCAAGGTTCATGTGTGGAATACTTGGTCCCTATGACAACAGTGTGTGTAGCATGGGCCCCTGAGATGAGAGTGGATCGGGAGGGCTCAGACTGCATCAATTAATTACTAGTATATTAAGTCCAGTGCGTCCGTCAGCAGGGCACAGTTAGAGGAAGTAGGTTATGGGGATATGATGTTGAAGAGTGTGCTTTGTGCCTTTCCTCTCTTTCTTCCTGCTTCCTGGCCACCCTGAGGTGGGTGTTGCTGAGCTGATGCTTTCAATGCCCCGAGACAACAGAGCCAGTAACCATGGACTGACACCTGTACAACCACGAGACAAAGTAAGTCTTTCCTTCCTTCAGCTGTTTTTTTTTTTTTTTTTTTTTTTTTTTTGGAAAATTCGATATTTGTTCTAACAATGAAGACTGACAAATTGCCTTCTAAGAGCAAAGTACTAAGCTAAGGCACATCTGCCTGAAGTTTCTGGGTGTTTGATGTTTGAAACCCTGGTTGTCTCCTTACACAGACAACTGCAGATTTCCCCACCTTAATCTTAATACCAACTCTATGGTAACAGCAGCAGTGAATGATGCCATGGTAGAAGCGTGCAATGGGCACACACGGAAAAGGATGCTGTGAGTGAAATGTTGACACAAAATTAAAGCCGTGTTAGTGAATGTTTCAATGCCCCTGGAAAGAACAGGAGGTCCTGGGTACACTGTTGCCCAGTCTGGGTGCTCCAGTTTAGGAGAGGCATGGAAAGACTGAACCAATTTCAGATGCAAGTGGATAATGGCTAGGGTGGCTCTTTCATCAGCTGAAGATACTGGAAGTAGGGGGTTACTTTCTGAATAGGTAGCCGAGATCAACTAATGGCCCAGAAGAGGGCATCTCCACCAGGATAAATTTTGACAACCAAATGTTTGGATTGGATGAGTTTGAAGATTACTTCCAACTCAAAAAATCCATATCCTGGGGTCCTACTTGAAGCCTACTTACTTCACTTCCAAAAATTCTCTGAAGAAAATACTCTGGAGAGTTTCTCAGAAGAGAGAGACTATGACTTGTCTGTGAAGGGCTTCTGGGAAATGTCTCGTTGGCATCTTCTCTCAAAAAAAAAACAGGCAAAACAATAGCCGTTCCGTTCTGTACTATGAAGGCTGTGCATGTTCCACAACTCACGTGGAGAGGGCACATGAATCACAGAAGAGATAACAAGCAAAGATCCCCTAACTCTCTCTCCTCGTCCAGCTCCCACCTTAAAGACAGGGTTTCATTATATAGCCCTGGCTGGCCTGGAAAATGTAAACCTCTCCCGCCTTAGTTTCTCAGGTACAGTGAACATAGATGTGCAAATGCCTTATTTGGATGAGGCTCTGTGTCTTTACTGATGGACACATCACTTAACACAACTAAGTGTATACTTCAACAGCCACTTCACAACACACTCTACTCTACTCCTTGAGCTGAAGGCGGTCCAATTTCATAGGCTGCTAGATAACTAATGGCCCAGTCCCAGTGACAAGCTTAGGAGAAGAACTGAGCCCTTCCTGACCTATTGTCCTGTTCACTGCAACAGTTTCAGGAGGTCACTGCCCTATAAGTGACCTCATCCAAGGTTGCCCTACCTCCATCAAGTGCTGGGTGCCTTGATTGCTCCATGGAGTCTCTCAGGTCCCCATTGGATCCTGACTTGCTCAGCCCTCCCCTTGGTGGCCATTTCACATGATCACAACCCCTATCTTCTCAACTCCCCTACTCTCATTTCCACTGTTTCAAACTAAGAAAAATAAATGGTTTAGAAGACAGGGGCTTGTTGTTGTTGTTGTTCCTTTTGTTTTTGTTTCTCTTGTCTCTCAGAAACACACCTCATCATCAAAGACAGATACTGTCTTAGAGTAAAAGGAAGGAAGAAGGTTCTCCAGGCACATGAAACTAGGAAACAAGCAGGTAAAGCTATTCTAATAGCAGATCAAATAGATTTAAAACTAAAACTAGTCATAAGAGATAAAGAAGGTGGATTATCAAGGGGAACAATCCAAGGAAATACCACATATGCACAAAACACAGGCAGTACTGGTTGTAAGGCCACATATTAACTCTAACATTGTAATAGTGGGAGATTTCAATACCCTACTGTCTCCAATAGAGAAGTCATCCAGAGAAAAAGCAAACAGAGAGACACCAGGTTAAGTGTTCAATGGACACAACAGCCAGCCATCTATAGAACATTCCACTATGATGTTGAAGACTTCACATTCTTCTCTGCAGCTCTCTCAACATTCTCAGAGTAGATCACATGCTAGCAAGACACAAAACAAGCTCCAAGGAGTATGGAGAATATGAAATAACATTTCACAGCCAATCTGACCACAACATAAAAATGCTAGATACCAACAACAAGAGAAAACTATAGAGAGCACATAAACTAACAGAGATTTGAAAACATACTATTCAACAATGAATGGCTCAATGAGAAAATAAGAAAACTTAAAAAATAATCTCTAGAGTGGAATGCAAATGAGAACAGGACACACCAAAATCTGTGGGATTCGTTGGGGGCAGTTCTACAAGGAAAGGTTATAGTCCAAAATACCAAGACAAACAAATCAAAACAACAGCAACAATACATCCAAGAGTGAAAACAAGCAGCTTAGCATTTACCTTAAGGCCTTGGGAACACAAAGCCCTAGACAAGTAGATGGGGAGAAAGAATTAAGAATAGGGCAGACATAAATGGATTAAAAATCCAAAAAAAAAACAACAAAAAATAATAATACAAAGAACCAATGAAATGAAGAGCCGGTTCATTTAGAAAATGAACAAGATTGATAAAGCCTAGGACTGGAGAGGTGATTCAGCAGGTAAGAACACTGGCTGTTCTTCCAGAGGACCTGGGTTCAATTCTCAACACCTGTATAGCAGCTCACAATTGTCTAAGAATCCAGTTCCAGGAGATCTGACACCTTCTTCTGGTGTCTATGGGCAATAAACAGGTTCATGGTGCACCAATAGGAGTACAGGCAAAGTATTCACAAACACAAAATAAAGTATTTAAGAAATTGAAAGTAAAAAAATCCTTAGCTAAATTAACTACGAAAAAATAGAGTCACAATGGAGAGACTATTAAATTAACTAGAGGCAAAAGAAGTAGACATTGTAACAAATAGTCAATAAAATTATAAAGATATACTTTAAATCTATATTCTTATAACTTAGAAAATCTAAAAGAAGTGGAGAATTTCTAGGTGCATATGAAAATTAAAACAAACTAAATAAACAATTTAGGCAATCTACAACCAGCAACCAGATTGAAACAGTAATGTCTCCCAACTTAAACCAAATCAGCACCAGATGAGCTCACTGCAGAATTCTTCGAAATGTTCAAAGGAGAATCAAAATCAATACTATACAAATAAAAAGAGAATGCTTGAAAACTCTTTCTATGAAAGAGTTTTTACCTTGATAGTCAAATCAGATTAGGACAAAACAACAAGAGTTATCTACAAGCTCATCTCCTCAATGAACACAGAAGCAAAATCCTCAGTCAAGTACTGGCAAGACAAACTCAAGATCACATCAGAAAGATCGTTCGTCATCACCCAGGTGGCTTCATTCCAGAGATTCGCGGATGGTTCAAGAAGCATAAATCAATAAATGCAATAGATTACACAAATGGCCTCAAAGACAGAAATCACATGAATATCTCAATAGATGCAGAAAAGGCTTTCAACAAAATCCAGCATCCTTTTGTGATTAAAGTCAGGGAGAGGTTAGGGACAAAGGAGGAATACCTCAAGAGAATAAAATATATATGACAAACCTGTAGCAATGCCGTAACAAATGTAGGAAACCCTCAAGCCATCCCCACCAAGATCAGGAAGAAGACAATGTGCTCGCCCTCTGTTCTCTTCACAGAGTGAGGTCTTAGTCAGAGCTAAGGCAAAAGAATTCAAAGTGTTCTTATTTGCAGAAGACATGATTCTATACATGAAAGACCTGTAAGACTCCACTGGAAACCTCTTAGAGCTGATAAACCCTTTCATCAACAAATAGCAGTATACAAAGTTGATACACAAAACTGGTAGCCTTTCTATATATTGGTGACACACATGTCAAAAAGTAAGTCAGGGAATCAGTCCAATTCATTAGGAAAAAAAAAACATTAAAATACTTAGGCCTATACCTAAGAAAGGAAACAAAAGACCTGCACAATGAAAAATTAAGACATCCAGAAAGGTACTGTATCTATGTAAATATTTAAGCCCATACCTATAGATCTGCCCCTAACAAAAGCATTCTACAGATTTAATGTAACCTCAATAAAAGTTCCAGGAACATTCCTCAGAGATATGGAGAAAGCCTAAAATTTATGTGGAACCACAAAATACCAAGGATAGCAATGGCAGTTCTGAAGAAAAAGATTATTGTAGAATGTGTTATTATACCCGAGTTCAAGTTATACTACAGAGCTATCGTAATGCAAACAGTGTGGCACTGGCATAAAGCCAGACACAGAGAAACACAATCAGGAAAATGGAGGAACCAGGTAAAAGCTCATACAACCGCAGCTACTTGATTTTTGACAAAGAAGCCACACACATATATTGGAGAAAGGGCAGCATCTTCAACAAAAGGTGCGGAGAAACCTGGATATCTAAATGCGGAAGAATAAACTGGATCTCACCTTCATAACTGAACTCAAGACTGATTAATGACCTCATCACAAGTCCTGGCAATCTGAAAGTTCTGGGTGAAGCAGGAGGGAGTCCACTTCAACATAAAAGCATAGGCGGAGACTTTCTAAGTAGGACTCAAACAGCGTAGGGAATAAATGGGACAATTGACAAATAGGATTTCGTAAAATTCAGAAGCTTCTGTACAGGAAAAGAAGCTGTCAATCTGGTAAAAAGAAAATCCACAGGACGGAGAAAAATTTTACACCTATAAATCAGTCAGAGGATTAGTATCTAGAATGCACAAAGAACTAAAAAACAAATTAAAATAAACCCTCCAAAACAAAACAAAATTCCAAACATCAAGAGCATCAGAGAGCAATTCATTAAAAACAAAAAACAAAAAACAAAAAAAACCTGGCTACAGAATCTAGAGAGGCAGATTGGTGGTTAAGAGCATTTACTAGTCTTCTAGATCTGAGTTTAGTTCTCAGCACCAGGAAGCTACAAACACCTGTAACTCCAGCTCCAAGGGAGCTGACTCCTCTCTGCCCTCAAGGTAGATTCTCAGACACACACACACACACACACACACACACACACACACACACACACACACACCCCACATACACACACACACACACACACACAC
>NC_000067.6:167685502-167817559 GCF_000001635.26 Mus musculus
CACACACACACCACACACACACACACTCACACACACCACACACACACACACACACACACACACACACACACACACACACTTAAAAAATCTTTAAGGAAATATGTCTATAGAACTATATAGAATATTTAGAAGAAGTATAGACATCTAGGAAACACTTAAAAAGTGTGCAACAGAGTTAGCCACTCAAGAAATGTATATTAAAACTCTTTTAAATAGATTCTGCCTCACCGTAGTCAGGTAGCTATCATCAAAACCACCAATAACAACAAGTGTTACTGACTTGCTGTGAGGAAAGGACTCTAATACATAAAATACTGCCAGGTCAGATGTGCCCACGGGTGAGGCCTAGGTGTTACCCGGGTAACCAACCTCTTTCTGACTGGATTTACAGCCTGCTCCACAAGAGGAAACTCATACTGGATACTGTAAACCTCTCTGGTCAAAAGTCCATGGCTGTGGAGGTTAGAGGTCCTGGAAGGGAAGTCTCCTCCTCTTTCTATCCTCTTCTTCCTCTTCCTCCTGCTGCTGCTAAATGGCCATGTTGCCAAACGACCACCTGAATATTTATGTTTATAGTCATAGATCTATGCTGCTATCAGTCTTGGTTAGAGAAGGTTCACAGAGGGTAGCAAAAAAAGTAGAGACTTATAACTAGCTCACATGCTAAGAATAAATGACTGCATTACTGTGTATGCTCAGCCCCGTGTGCGACATATATACTTGCCCCCCAGTCATCAGGCCTCAGGAATAGGGAGTATCATGGAAGAATAGGTGGAAAGAGTTTAAGAGCTGGCAGATGGGAGGAGTACTGTGATTAGCTGTGTCCCGGGTGTGAAATGGCTCTTGCTCAAGTGGACCCACAGAAGCCATGTCACACCCACAAGATCTACACAAGATCAATCCAGTCAAAATTCAAGTGTGAGAAACTACTGGCAGACTTAGCAAGGTGGAACGATTTTTTTTCTGGGAGTCTGGCCACGGATGGGTTTCGTGCACACAAGACAGCACTTGTTAGACCCAGCAGGTTGCACTGAAAACCAAAAAGAAAAGGACACAAGAAGATGTGTTGGGGGAGGTCTGGGAAGTGAGGATGGATATGATACAAATATATTGGCTATGTATAGAAGTGGGGGAAAGCCACTTGGAACTGAGATTTTTTTTTGCTTATGGAACCTTCCCTGTAGGTTCAGACTACAGCAGAGAGGGTCATTCACCCCTCAGCCAACGAAACACTATTTGTTAAGGCATCTATGCACTTCTGTACTGAGGCAGAACTTACAATGGGATTGTGAGACGTAGTACTTATCTGAAGTGCCCAAACCAACTGGGGGAAAGACAGACTTGGGTGTGCTACACTAACCAGGCTTTCTTCCTGATGCCAGAACCACCAAAAAGACTCAGATCAAACACCATCTATTTATCCATCATCTGGATATTCGCTACTGGATATTTCTTACCCAGTAGTTAAATATGTTTCGTAAACTCAAGACTCTTAGTTAAACAAAAACTCAGCTGGGCACTTAAAATAATATTTCTTGTGGGTGTATGCTGTGTTCTTTTTTTCTTAAAAAAATTCTATCGTATATATTATCTCAAGAATACATGTAATTTATCTCTACCCCCATATCCTGTTCTATCTGGATGGCAGACATGACAAAGGTCAGGTGTTAGAAGACATACCAATAGCCACCTGTTTAACAGCAGAGAAATCTCCTGGCTGTATTAAGCCCCAAAGATTTGTCTAGGACAATAGATAAAATTATTTGTTCTGTCTACCTCACAGGTTTGTCATAGAGATCAAGCAAAACCATGAATATAGGAGCACCCTAAAAAGTTTAAAGCAGTATTCTAATATAGGGTATTAAACTCTCTGCCCTTTCCCCTTGTTCCTCTAAAGTCATATTCTGCGTTTGGCGTGTGCTTGCAGATAGAACACACTTAGGATGCTGCGGGTGGGCAGGGTGTGTGTGTGTGTGTGTGTGTGTGTGTGTCCCTAAGCACAGAAGAGCTTGTTGGACATAAGTTCAGGAAGAGATCTTTTCCTTGGTGAAGGGCACTAGGGAATACTTGCTTACATGGTATGTCTTCTGACCATGCTATAGCGCTGGATTACTGCCACCGAGTTCCTCGCAGTGTAGAAGTGAGGGTGCCCTAGAGAAGCCCATGGAATTGGACCTCCCAACGGTGTTCTGGAGAGCAGGCTAGAATTTCACGTGGACAGGTGTCCCATTTCCTTAGGGCAACCCGAACACTGAGACTATAATTTTCCCCACCTTAAAATTTAAAGATTAGATAAGTTGGCTACGGAATAAAGATTGGCACAAAATTAATGGTCGATAAAATGTTAGCCAACGCAATGATGTGTTTATTGAGTCACTTGGCCCCAGGCTTTTCTTGGAATAGAGGAGCAAGACCCTGTTCCTGCCTCTAGAGAGGCTGGAGGGCTGTCGCTGCAGAATGTTATGAATCACAGGGAATTAAAAACTGCCCCCAGGATCTTCTTTTCTAAGAAAAGTCCCCTTGGCTGACTTCTAGTCTAGCATCCAGCCAGCAGGATAGGATAGAGGGAGCCTGATTCAAGGTTTGGCCATGGGTCCCATTATTGCATTTCCCAGCAGTGAAGTAGTTTCAGCCAGAAACGGTGAGTTGAGTTTTAAGCCAAAACAAATTTGTAAGTTGCAGGAGCAAGTGGGTGAATGAAAATCCGAAGAGCTTGGAGCTTCTGGTGCCAGAGTTCACAAAGCAGAGAGGATTGGGGTTGGGGGCTCTAGGCGATCCCCGCGACCTCCAGGTGTCTGAGGTTAGTCATCACTTACGGTGCAGATCCGAGAGCAACCGGATCCCCATCCCGCCCGCGTGAAGTCTAGGTGGCACGGATCTCTGCCGAGTCTGGGGTGTAGCTCCCCCGGGGCAACCGTTCCACGTGGAGAGAAGGAAAAGTTTGGCGCGTCCGGGAGGTCCGGGCAGCAGACTGGAGCATCAGGCTGTAGCCTCGCGGTGGGTCGAGCAGCCAAGCCGGGGAAACAGAGCACCGCGGGCCCCGCCACGGGACGCGCTCCCAGGCCCCCGCCCTGCGCACCCCACCCCCTTCCCGGGCCGCGCACGCAGCCAGCGGCCACTGTCAGAAACCGCCCGAGCCGCCTCGAAGAAGGCAGGGCGGACTTTGCACCCAGGACCCTGGGCCTCCGGTTCCACCGCCGATCTTGGAGCAGCCGCCTGGTTTCCCCTTCCCGGCTGCAGAGCGGCGCGTGTTGGCGGGACGTCCCGAGGAGGATCGGCGGCTTGAGGCCACGGCCCGGCCCCACTCCGGCGCGCCGAGGAGCGGAATCGGGGGCCGGCGTTCGCTCCTGCTCTCTCCCGGGTGCGCCGGAGTCCGGGCGGCTGCTCTGGCTGCAGCCTAGGGGACGCCTCCTCCCTCCGCCAAAGCTGCCCGGCGTCTCCCGGCCACTTCGCGCTGCTCCGGACGCTGGGCGCGAGCTCGCCCATCAGGTAAGGAAGGCTGCGGGGATCCTTAGGCTCCGGCTCGGGCGGGCGTGTTTCTGAAAGTTGATTTGAAATGCATCCAAGAGTGAACCGGGCCAGTCGCGGCTCCTCCCCAAGGCGACTCCTTTGCTCCTGCAGACGTTCCCGGCACTGGCCGACCGGCGGGAGGACCTCCCCGCGCGCCCCGCACGCCTACTCCCGAGCGCCCCCCCCCCACCCCCCAAGCAGAGCGCTGCGCCAGGAGTACGGAAGCAGGCGGGACAGTCTCCGAGTCCCTTACTCTGCCTCTCTCTAAGACAGGTGAGGGTCGAAAGTGAGTGGTGGTGCCACTGGGATATCGGACCTGGTTGGTCCCGGCTTGGCCCTGGCTCTGAGAGCAGGCGTACCCCCACCCCATCACACAGAGTACCATAGTTCTAGTGGTGGGATCCCTAGGGGCCACATTAGTATAGGATGGGGCGGAGTCGGTCTTGGAATGGGAAACCTGGGGACAGGGGTGGGGGTGGGGGTTAGGAGAACGCAGTTAGGGGGCGGAGGCCTTAGCACATAACGCGTTGACTTCAAGTGAAATCAGAGCCGTCCGAGCAGTTCACGGTGGCTCTTCTCTCTCCTCCCACCTTACATTTCCCTTGTCTGGACTCTACCCTCTAGGCTCATTCTTGTCGCCCTGGACACTGCTTCTGTCCTGTCCCAGGAGAGTGGCAACTGAGGGTGCGGAGTCCCAACAGGCACGGGAAGCTAGACTCAACCGTTCCTCCGCTCTACAGGTCCTCCTGGCTCACCCCGAACATGTTGGACGGCCTGAAGATGGAGGAGAACTTTCAAAGTGCGATTGAGACCTCGGCATCTTTCTCCTCTTTGCTGGGTAAGTGTTCAACCGCATGCTCCCTAGAGCATCCTCCTTCTGCCGGGGCCGGGAGCTCAGTACGTCAGGTCTCTGATACTGGGTTAAGCGACCAGACTAGCACCCTCTTCGCGCGCACACAGAGGTGCCCACAATCTCTGTCTTTCCGTGTCCATCAGTCCTTTTGAGTCGTCCCTACCTAAATACAACCATCAAGCCTCCCCAGGCTTCACGAGTTCAACATCGAATTCCCCAAAGCCTTGAGGGGCGGGCGAGCATGTTCACAAGGCATTTGAGTGGCAAGTGATTAATAATACCCAGGGCTGGATTTTTAATCACGGAGCTGATCGACGGCTCATAAATGCCACCGGTTTCTCAGAGGCCTGTGTCCTAGCATGAGAGATCCGAGGCCCAGAGCGCCCAGGTTCTTCTCTTCCCCCACCAACTGCAGCCCCAATTTTAGTATTGGGCATGGCCGAGAGGCTTTTCCGGGCTGGTGGGCAGCGCTGCGCTGGGATTAGCTTGCACGGCGGGGCCCTTGCCTGGTCTTTAATTAACTGAAGCCGGACCCCTGTTCCGCAAGCTTGGTATCCCTCTACCCCCAACCCAGCCACTTCGAAGGAGCAGAGAATAGAGAGATCCAAAGAGTCATACCCATGGGTCTTTCAGAGTTCAGGCTTGTTTTGCCAGTGTCTCTTCAACTCTCCCTTTGGAATTTTCAAGTTTGGAGAAAAAAATGTTTTGTTTTGTTTTGTTTTTAAATTTTCTTTCTTCCTGTGTTTCTTCCCGCTTCTTTCTGAAGGAGAGATT
This sequence comes from Mus musculus, assembly GCF_000001635.26. Classification (NCBI taxonomy): domain Eukaryota; kingdom Metazoa; phylum Chordata; class Mammalia; order Rodentia; family Muridae; genus Mus; species Mus musculus. The sequence continues at coordinate 167,690,640 of NC_000067.6, forward strand.
TTTCTTTTATTTAAACCTCTTGCCTCTTTCTCTAACTTTAGAACCAATAGAGTGGGGCTGAAAAAATTTCGATTATAGAAACCATGTCCAGAGAGAAATCGCCCACTCCACCCCAACAGTTCAGAGGAAACGAAATTACAAAACCCATGCCCTCTTCTTTCAACCTCCCTTTCGAAATTGTCAGGATTTTCTCCCCAGAGCAAGAAGGAAGACGCAGGCTAGAGCCTGTGTGCGGACTCAGGCACACTGGGTTTGGTTCTCTGCACCATGAGACCCGCGACCCATCCTATGGTTTGTCCCAACCATAGGATGGGGTGCTGAGACCAAGACAACAGAAATTTACAATTGAGAACGACCACTTTCTCCCCAGGCCTTCTTGCTGGCTTCCCACCACACAAAACGACCTGTCCAGCTTACAAAGCAGAAAGTGAGATTAGTGTAGTGGTATGGAGAAGGATCGTCCCTTTGGGACATCACAGACAAGAGTGTTCTTGTGGGACAAGGGCTTCTTTAAACGGTTGTGAAAATTGTCAACAAAGGCGGCCAAGTATTTCTCCCTTGCTTGTTGGGGGCAAGGGGGGGGGCTGGAACAAGACCCGAAGGGAAAAAGTCAAAAAGGTCAAAGGGTAGGGCAGAGAAGATTCTCTGACTGAGCTAAGAGGTTTGTTGCTCCAATCAGCGCTTCTGAGCGCAGAAGATCTAGAATTCTCTGGCCAGCACCCTTCTCAGGGTCTCTGCGCTCAGCTATTATTTTTCCCCATCTTGACGTTTCCTAATTATGAAAAGCCACCTGCAATTTTCACGCCAAACAAGACATAGGAGAGATTCACTAGTTTGCACAGTACTGAGCTCACGTAGGGAGAGATGGTATTTTTCTGCCCCCGCAGGCCGCCTTTTATGAAGAAAACAGAAAATGATAATTTTCCTTAAAAAAATAGAACTCAGTTGCAAGCAAATTATTATCGATCATTTAAAAGTAGTCAAAGGACACAAATACAGTGATTTAATGATTAATGACGACTTGAGAGTCCTGGGAGCACAAATTTATATGTAATCTAATTTAAAGGCGTAGTGAAAGCTCGCAATATACCTGGATCTGTCTAATAACTAAGACCATTTATTGACTTCAGCCCCCTCCCTCGCTAAAATTTATACCTTGCTACTTAGTCTTTATGTATTAGTAACGTCATCGTCACTTGGTTTGATTTTTCGGAATATCTGATCATCAGAGGAGCTTCCTGAGGGTGCAAGGCCCAGGGTGGGTCTAATCCTATCGAGAGCAGGTTTGGCTGGGGTTAGCTTGCCGGTGTGGCTCACCGGCAACATCTGTTGCTGTTGTAGGCAGAGCGGTGAGCCCCAAGTCTGTCTGCGAGGGCTGTCAGCGGGTCATCTCGGACAGGTTTCTGCTGCGGCTCAACGACAGCTTCTGGCACGAGCAATGCGTGCAGTGTGCCTCCTGCAAAGAGCCCCTGGAGACCACCTGCTTCTACCGGGACAAGAAGCTCTACTGCAAGTACCACTACGAGAAGTAAGTGCCTGCTTCGCCGGAGCGCGCCCACTCACCTCCACGGGTGTGCGCTGGGGACCGTGTCCTCCTGCACCCTCTTCGAGGAGGCACTCGCAGGAAAGGCCAGTAAATCTCGCGCATCCGCGTTCGGTACACTCCCCGGGTTGCGGGAAGTCCATCCGTATGCACAACTTGGGGCCCGGGAGAGCCGCAATGCGGGGTTTTTGGTTTTGTTTTTGTTTTGCCGCGAACATATTTTCAAATCATTCCAAGTTCATCAACCCGGGCCAGGGCATTCACAGAGATCACTTTGCCGGGGAGCGGGGAGCTAGCGACTAGCGACCCTTTTTTTCCATTTCATCTTTCTCAAGGGTTTGCATGGCTCTGGAGTTTGTGCCCATCAGTAAGGATCGGGTGGTTTCTGTCCCGTGGGCACATTTTTTTTTTCTCCTGGGCTTGATCAAATCAGGTTTGGAAATGACCTTTTTTGCCCTGCACCCTTGTTTGGCGTTTCCAGTAACCCCCTCTTCGGGTTTTCAGGAGTTCGTAGGCTAGAGGGAAACTGTTCTGCAGAGCGTCTCCACCCTGTTCTAGACTAGGGAAGTTATCTGACAGGACGCATGTTCGATGCTCATATCAGCATGCAGAACTGGGAGGCAGGTAATGAAGAGAGCGAGCGGTTCTTTTCCCAATCTGGATTTCTGAAATACCCTTGGGATTGTGGTGTGTGTGGTAGGATGCCCTTATTGTCAGAAGACTGGCCAGGAGGAGCCCTGCGGAAGTAAGGAGAGGAAGCTGTCTTGCATTTCAACACTGGCCAATTCATAGGGACATTGGATTCCTAGGATTGTGGAGGGCTAGCCAGAAAGAAAAATGGCTCAGAGCTCTTCTGTTTTTGTGCGCAAGGGCTGGCATATGTTGATTGTGTGTGCATGCATGCGTGTGTGTGTGTGTGTGTGTGTGTGTGTGTGTGTGTGTGTGTGTACACGGAGGAAATGCAGCCCCTTTCACTCCACTATGTGGAGAGAGGCTGAGGAAGGTCAGCGTGTGCCTGTGCCTGTGCCTGTGACGACGACGCACAGTGAAAAGAAGTGCAAAGGAGGGTTGGCTATCAAAACAAAAAACACAGGGGAAAGGAAGAACAGAGGAAAAAAAAATGGACCAAGTTAGACGCAGCAGCCACCACCACCCTCTCTGCTACTCAGTCCTCCTGCTCCGACATAAAATGCCTGACTTTTACCTCCGTGTGGAGAGACCACCAGGTCTTCCTGTTGTCTCAGAAGTGCTTTACATTTTTTTCAGAACCTAAAAAAACCAAAACCCCCCAAAACTAACAAAATCAAAAACAAAAAAACAACAAAAGCAAAAACAAATCAAAATAAAACATGCTTGCATTTATGTGAGTTGTACAATACAGAAATCAGCAAAGAAGCAAAACTCCCCCTGATCTTTATGGTAAACAATTTTGAAAGAAAAAAAAAATACTGCTGTCTGTGCTGGCTTGTCTGCTTGTAGCCCCCGAGTCCGGGTAAAAACTGTGATTTTTAGGTAATTAAGCGGATTTGGTCTATACAACGTCAAGTAGACAAAGCCTGGTGACTGCTCGCTTCCCCCCCCCCCCTGCTTTTCATGGCCGGTTTTGGTATTGTGTGAGCCCAATCTTTATCTTTCTGCTTATAGATTAGAGAAAGGTCCACATCCTTCAGGCACAACACTGGCAAATTCAAACGTATTGGAGCTTAGGGAAGGATTTGGCTTGTGATTTTTCTATTCTGTTTGTTAAAAAAAGAAAATCAGGAATCAAAGAAGGCTCAAGGGTCAACACAGCTGTCTGGCCAGTCAAATCTTCTTTAAGGAAGTCAGGCTGTGTCAAGAGGAGAAGAAACAGTTGCCTTAGAGTGCTTAACAGAACAGTATCCCTTCCATTGCAGCCCTCCAGGTTTGGGCTTATTAGCCGAGAGGGTCAGTTCTCCCCTCACAAAGCTATTTCTGCGAAGAGAAAATTGCAGGGATCAACTTGCCAGCTGTTGGTCAAAATCAAGATTTTATAGAGGGTGTGAGCTACATTGTTCAAAGACCTGTTAGTGTGATGCTGAAAGGGTTTTTTTTTTAATTTTAATTTAAAAATATTTACGGGCACATGGATATCCAAGATCAGCTTGCTTGGACTGCTCAGCTCTGAGCACAGTTTCAGAGCAAGCATGCTCGCAGCCTGTCAGTGGAGGCTGTTTTAGATTCATTTATTCCTCCCTTAAATTCCATCTCTCCTCTCTTCCCCCTCTCAGTCCCGTCTTCTCTCAGCAAACCAGCATTTTAATGTCCTCAATACTCTTAAGACACTTGATGTAGGAGGGAGTGAAGAGATGATTTCTTCTTTCTCTCTCTCTCTCTCTCTCTCTCTCTCTCTCTCTCTCTCTCTCTCTCTCTCTCTCTCCCTTCCTTCCTTCCTTCCTTCCTTCCTTCCTTTCTTTCTTTCTTTCTTTCTTTCTTTCTTTCTTTAAGTTGGGCTCAGGAAAAATTCCTTTATTCAACAGGCTTTTATGGAGCTTCTACACGTAAAACCCTGGTTGTGACGAGGAAAATCATTGGAAAATTCTTGGAGCTCGATGGCAGGCGGCTTCTAGCCTGGCACGTTTCCCATCTATTTTACCCAGACTAGCAAGGGCTTCCTGAAAAGGTTTCTCCACTTACACAGGACTAGGTATCTGCTAGAAGCTATCTGGAATGGCCACATGTTAATCCTGGAGGGTACAGCTCAACTTGGGGGCAATAGTCATGAAACTCACAGAAATTGCTTCCCCTCTTACTGCAATGGAAACCCCTCTCCCTGGATGTGTTTCCTCCACACTAAGGTCCCAGACAAGGTAAAGGGAGAGGGAAAATAAGATGTGTGTTAGATGCTAAGAGCCATGGTGGTTCATTATAGGCACTTGATAGAAAAGGGATCAGACAGTACTTTGATCCCTCAAATCTGTAAAGTGTAAGTGCTGTTTCTACATAAAGAAATGAATGAATGCATTGCACTCTCTGGTGACTGCCATGAGCACAGTTTTAGCAGCAGAGGTTATCACATTTATTTCTGCCATGTGTGTGCATTTCTGGATCATTGGAAGGTCTAGATTTGTATTTCAATCATTACCTGCATATCCCTGGAGTCAGGTCAGGCCTTCCCTTAAATGGAATGGGATTTATTGGAGGTGGGGTAGAAATAGGAGCAGGAGACTGGGGAGGGTAGGGGGTGACAGTAACCAGAATCACTTGCTCTGTGTATGAAATTGTCAGGGTAACCACTCCAGTACAGGATGCTTAGAAAGACAGAATTCCATTGTGTCAGAGTTCTTTTCAGTTCCCCAATGCGAAACATCAACTTCTTTCTCATGAAGGCAGTGGATTGATGGTGGCATCTTGGACAAGAGTGTTCATTTGAAACCTCAGGATGTTTTACTAAGTATTGGCCTCCTCCACTATGGCACCCTTAGGAATACTTTATTTTTCAGCTATCCAAAACAAACAAGCATTTCAAGGCCAGAGTGTAGTATGGCGATTTATGAACAGCCAGAAATCAAGAACTGGGCGGGGCGGGGCGGGGGGGGGGTTCCCTTGCTCAGGGTGTCATCGAAGAAAAAACAACTGATTCTAAGAAAAGACAACACTGGTGGAATTGATGGAGCTGTGCTATGAGGATAGACCCCTTGAGGTAGTAATAGTATAGGTGTGGATATTTCAGGAATGGGTTCAGTTTGCTTCGGCATTCTTGTAAGTTAGCAGACAACCAAAATATTTTCCAGCCTGGAAGATTTCTATTTATGTAACTGTTGTTCCCTATTTCAGTGAGCCTTCTGTGATCCGGCTCGTTCAGAGTTTTCTCTGAGTCTGTTCCAAGCAAGTACTGTGGCCATGCCTCAGTCTGAGACAGAGGATGGTGGGGTCGGGGAGACGTGGCAATTTGATAGATAATTGAGCCTCTGGACAGCGTCCCACTTTTAAATCAAATTTATATTGCTTCTTTCATGTGCCTGGTGGCTCGTGGGTCAGGCAGGGCCTTTTCTCCTCACATATGAAGTTCATCATTATCACTCGGATTGTTTTGGACACCCTGGGAGCAGTGTGGGGTAGGATTGCTGTCATCAGGGCTATTCCCACAGCGTGCTAACTCCCCACACATCAGCGGATCACAGCTCGGGGAAGCCTTTCCTCTGAAGGCCTCTGAAGTGTTTTCTTCTGTCTTTTGGGGTAGATTAGTTGTCTGTCCAGAGAAAGGGACAGACATGGGGGAGAGTCGATGTCATCCCACTTACAGTATTCTTTGTCTCTTTCTTTTGGCCTGAGGCTTGCCAGCCCCAGGTGAGGAAGACTTAGGGCGCGCTCTGTGTTGGGAGTGGTAATAAAACCATTCTGCCATCTCTCAAAGTGGTGCAGGAGGTGTGTGTGGAGGAGTTAGCTTGGGTGGTTATTACTATTATTACTATTATTATTACTATTACTGTGTTACTACTTGGAGATCAAAATTGAGCATGCAGCTCTTCATAAAAGGAACCTGCAGATGAAATTGCAAAGGCCATTGTTAGAGTGTTGCTCCACTGTACTTTTGCTTGGCCTGGCTCTTGGCACAATAACATAGTAAGAAATATAAAAATCAAGCACAACTAGGTAATAATTTTTGTCTGCATTCAATTGTAGGGGCTTAGCTCGCAATGAGCAGAGTCCACGATCATGGCTGTGTTTATGCAACCTCTCTTTTTCTCTCTCTGTTTTAATTTTAGAGGGCGAAAATATTTCTTGTGTAGAGCTGTTTTCTTTTTCTATATGTGTCGGCCGATGGGTAAGACTTGCTTGGAATCTAGGACTTAAAGACATTGGAATTAGATAGTTGGTTGAGGCAATTATAGTATTTTGGGAGCTGGGGTTGAATATGACGATGAGGCTCTTTGATCCTTACTTAAATGGAACACAGTATGAACAGTGATTTATCCAGACGGGTTTTACATAGTGTAGAGTTCTGAGACCTTTGTCCTCCACATGGAAGTCACGCTCAATACCTGGAGTTCACTGACAAGAACTTTTCCTATAGCTAATTATTTGTCTTGCATTTTATTTGTCATGTTTGCATCAACCAAGACTTATCCATATCAGGGAGTGCTAGCCATGGTTCCTTTTTTAATCTTATGAAGGTTTGTGAACATGATCATGGGATATTTTCTTTATTAAGAACAGCTCCATTCATTTAACCACCCCCCCCAAAAAAAAAAAACAGATTACTTGGGCTATAGTATTTAAAAGTAAGAAAATAAAGACTTTAAAATTATTTTATTGTATGAACAACCATTTTAATAATAACTTCTTAGAATAAATACATATTACAAAATGGGATTATTGTACATTACCAAAGTCAAAATAATCAATATTGAATCACATGAACTGGATTACCAAGTACAGTTGTACAATCCTGAAAGATAAATTTTGAGAGATTTAAAATCAGACACATCTGTCTAGTTTAGAGAGGATTTTATTTTTGTAATATTGGTCCTATGAAATTTTAGCTCTGTTTTACTATTTTTTGAATAGAAAATAAATCTCTATGACTTGTTATTATTTTTTTAAATTGGTGGTTTTCATGTCTTCAGTGTGGCACTTTTTAATAAGTCACTCAGAGCGAGATAAAGAGGGCCTTGGGCCATGTTGGATGGAGAGTCCTGAGTAGAGATTTCCCAGTGGGGATCCCTGCTCTATCCCAGCCTGGCTGAGAAAGCTCCTTGGGAGGATACTGTGTGTCCTCCTGAGAGTCCCCTGGGGCCCTTAGGACAGTGCTGTTGTCTATGGTGGCTTTTCTATACTCTGTCAGGGGAAGGTAGTGATTTTCAAAACATCCCAAGGCCACCCCTCATACCCTTTTGAATGGTCCGTTGTCAAGGATAGAGAGAGAATCTCTTCTGGTGCTCTTGAGGGCTTACGTTTTCTCCTTCGACTACCAGGACAGAGAGCATTTAGTCCACAATTAGAATGAGTCACGTTGTCCCTAGCTGGTGGCGCTGCCTGCAGCTTAGTGTCTCTTTGTCATATCTTAAGTGAAACCTACCCTACAGTCTTGCAGACACCTTCCAAATGTCAACTTGTTATTTTAGTAAGCCCCAGCGATCGGTCTCTATATTTTTAACCAAGATGAAATGAATAAGATCGCTATGGCCCTGGCATTAATTAGTAGGAGGATTAACGCTGTGTGGGCTGAGATGGAGGTGTAAACACGGTAACCTTGCTACATGTTTGCTTTCACACTACTGAAAATAAATAAAATGAGTCTTAGGGCAGGGATTAAGTTTCTCTCGGCTCTAGATAGCAGATGCAATTGGAATGCCGCAGAAACACTGACGTATTGGAAGAGATATTATGTAAAGAATAAAACAAAACCCACATCCGTCCCCTACCCAGTGGGTATACTTTCCCCATCACAATAGTCCCATCTGTGTAGTTAAAAGGAGATTTAAAAATTATACCCCTGTACTATTTTCCTTGGTGGTGAACAGAACAACTAAGTCTTCCGCAGAGCCTATCACTTGGCTGCCATGCGCAGATCAGACAGAACTTAATGAAACCTTGTGAGGTCTCCATCATTGCGCCATAATGATCTAACAACTAAAAATACAAAATAGACTGTGCTTTTCCCAGTCCCATAACCGGAGTCACATGGAAGAGTCTGGTCTCTTCCAGCTTTTCAGAACTCCAGTTTGGGGATCCTATTTTTGGATAATAGCAACTACGTCTGGCTTTGCTGACTCTTTGGGCCTCCGGCGTCCCTCCGCACATCATACTTGTGGTTTATCATTACTCTCGTAACGGATGAGCTTGGAGAGATAGCTGGCCACTGTGGAGTGGACTGGGCTTTCCAACTCGTCCAATAAATCCTGTCCATAAAAAAATTGTAATCTTCCGGTCTTGCTGGGAATGGGCCGCATGCGATCTCAAGGCTCACATCTGTTTCACTCCATTCTGCCTACCACTCCCCTGTGCCCTGTAGAGCTTTGTTCACATGACTTTTGTAAGCATTAAATACTATTTAAACCCCACCACCAACTGCCTCATCTCTTCTGCCCCCCTGCTAACCCATGGATTCTCTATTTTCTTACCTGGGAGAATCCAATTAGCCTCTTATTTTTCTCTGTCTCTCTGTCTGCCTCAGTCTCTCTCTGTGGGTATGTTATATGCATGCATTTGTGTGTATGCACATGTCTGGGCAGAGGCCAGAGATGCACAAGTGACTTGAATGTTTTTTGCTTTTCATTTTTGAGACAGGGTCTCTCACTGAACTGGGGGCTCGCTGGTTTGCTAGACTAGATGGCCCATGGGCCCCATCGATGCATCTGTCTCTTCCTTTCCAACACTGCGGTGATGGATCTGAACAGCTGCCCCCTGTCTTTCACGTGTTTTCTGAGGAATCTGAACTCAGGTTCTCATGGTTGCTTGGCAAGTCCTCTACCCACTAAACTACCTCTCCAACCTCCTAATTAGCCTTTTACTGTGCACAATAATCCTACCACAGAGCCATCGAGTTATTGAGTTGTCCTCAGCTTGGTATCTTGGCAGTGGGCCTTCATCTCGGGTCTGTGTAATTCCATGTCATGACTCCTTGGGTGTTCCCTGTATCGGAGATGTGCCTGGATCGGTGCTGTCACCAGTAAAATGGGAGCATTTGTCACTTGTCAGGAAGATTGGCCAGCGTTGGGGCAGGACATCTGTGTGTCAGTCATGTGCAAAGCTGCTGTTTCTCTGGGCACCTCTCTCTTCTTGGGGTGCTGAGCCCTGATCCCAGTGCATGTGGGGCCGGCACTTGAGGCTCTTCTGTACTTCTCCCTCATGAAGGATGCTCTCCACAGCTCCACAGCTCCACAGCCCAGGTTTGGAAGCAGCGTGAGAAGCTCTTTGGGGGCAATTCTTTCTCCTCACTCCCTCCTGGCCTTTCAGTTAAGGGCAGCCATTCCAGGGCTCACAATCCAGGGCTATCAAGCCTCAGGAGCCTTTAAAAGGATTTTTCAAAACAAAACAAAACAAAACACCCCCTCCTGAACTCGAGATTAGCCACTTAAGCTCATTAAAGTTCCTTTAAATACTAAAATGTTGGGCTCCTGGGGGCTGTACCCCCAAACCATATTTTCCTTCTTAACATTGATGTCATTCATTGTGCAGCAGATTAAGGCCCAGTCCCCCCCACCTCCGCCCAGGAACGTCCCCCCCCCTCTCGGCAGGAGGGTCCCAATATGTCTTTGTTTGAGCTCCAGGACAGCCTGAGCCTGAGGGGTCACTCACTGATGCTGGCACAGCTCAGGGTTTTCATCCTTAGGGTAGAGGAGTTTACATCTCTCCCCAGAAAGGGGCCCAGCGGGAAAACGTGACTGGCCAGCTAGGGAGGCAGGGAAGCCTGTGCGGCGGTCAGAAGCTGCAAGTCCCAGGGCTGGGCATAACTAAGAACAGGAGCCCTCCCCCCATCCCCTTTACCTGGGACCAAGCAGCAGCACCAGGGCTGCCTGTGCACATCCCAGGCATTTCCGACTCATCACAGACCAAATGGTTCTTTGTTTTAAGGTCCCACCTGTCTCATCTGCTACCCAGAGTATCTCTTCAGCACCATCTTTCTCCAGTATGTCCTCCCACCTTTCCTGCCCTCCAGCTGGCTTGGGGGAGCTAGTTTTCTGGTTGTGACAGTGGAACAAATCCCTTTTAACATAACCATCTAGAATTTCCTCCCATGCTGCCCTCTTTCCTTCTTCTTTCTCCTCTTGGCCCTCTTCTCAGTGTGGCATGGATTCCCTTCAGGCTTGTGCTCTATTTGTGAGAGCCACTATCCTCAGGGATATGGGCATAGTTGTTAGTCCGAGGGGGTAGGCTTAAAAAACCCAGAAAGGAAGAACACCTCAGAAAATCCTATCCTGTCTTCTTGGCTTGGGTTTTGCTAGGTTCTCTCAAAATACCTCATCTTCCCCCAGGACTCCACTCATTCTAAGCACCTGGATTCAACTACAATACTGTCCTTTAAAGCAACATTTTGCTTGGCTTCTGCTCTAAACTAATTTTGGGACTTCTTACATCTTCACTTACCCTATGTACAGGCTGGAGACTCCCTTACTAACCGTCAAATCACAACAGGTATTATAGTATCATCCCAGTGGAACTGGTACATTTTCCTGGGAATGACGTGGAGTCAGCAGAAAGAGCACCCTAAGCTGGGACTGTGGCCTCTAAAATGGACTGGTAACAGAGCAGATCATTTTGCACAGAACAAACACAGTGCTTCACAGGAGGCCTCCCCATTTGTCCGTACACCATGCTGACTGTACTTATGCACACACTCATCTTTCTGTGGATCTTATTTTGTCTATGCTTAGTTATTTGCCTGGCCATCCCATTTCAATTGTCTGTATCGGTAGCTGAGAGCAGTAGGCAGGTGGGTGTGAATGGTTTGGACACGTCATGTCTTGACACTCTCCAGAACTTGGAAAGTAATTTTAATTTCTTTCAGTAATGTCTTATTGTTAAGAGATGTTCTGGATACAAGTGACTCGTCTGTCTAAAAGCATAATATACCAACAGCAGAGACCATGGATAAGTACTGCTTACTGGCTGGTTCACCTGGCTTTCTAACTCTCTTTCTTTTTCTCCTTCTGTCCCTCCTTCCTTCTGTTCTTCTCTCCTTCCCTCCCTCCTCCCTCCTCTTTCTTCCTTCCTCTTCTTCCTTCCTTCCTTCCTTCCTTCCTTCCTTCCTTCCTTCCTTCCTTCCTTCCTTCCTTCCTCCCTCCCTCCCTCTCTCTCTCTTTCTTTCTTTCTTTCTAAAAAAATATTTATTTATTTTTATGTGTATGTTGTTTGTGTACCATTTGTGTGCAGTACCCATAGAAACCAGAGGATGGCACCATACTCTCTGGAACCAGAATTACTGATGGCTGTTAGCAGCTATGTGGGTGCTGCGAATCAAATTTAGGTCCTCTGGAAGAGCAGCCAGTTCAGTTAACTGTTGAGTTATCTCTCTAACCCCTTGGCTAGCTTTCTTGTACTGACCAGGCCAATTTGTCTAGGGATTAGCGCTGCTCATAGTGGGCTGAGCTCTCTCACATCAATGAACAATCAAGAAAATGTTCCATAGTCACGCCTATAAACCAATCTGATGAAGGCAATTACTCGGTTGAGATTTCCTCTTCACAGTTTGTGGAGTTTGTGTTAAGTTTATAAAAGCTAAATAGCACAGGGTTATTGTAAGAAGGGGGGCATCAACTCAAAAGGCCTTTGGTTAGCTGTAGAATACTGTATAGGACTATGTATCATGGTTGCTGGTTTTTACATAAACAAGAGCCCAAATATATTCTTTGGAGCTGTATATATACCCAACATTGTGTGGTTGTTAGGAGCCAGTGTGTCTGGGGTCCCATCCTTACTATTTTCCTGGCAAGGGGTTCACTTGCTCTGTGACTGTTTCTTCTTTCTAAAATGTAGTGATAACAAACTCTGCCCCCTTGCGTCATTTTGTTTTAATATTCCCCAAGTATGTAGATTGATGCTTGGCTCATAGAAAACGTCATAAAGAATTCTAGTGGTGAAAAATTTATCTTCTTTCAAATTTCAAAGGGCATTCATATGTATTAGGGATTGGTCCTTTACAGCAATTTTTAAAAATGGTCAAGGAGAAAGGTTTGTTTGTTTGTTTTTTTCCTCTGCATTTATATATGAGGAAACTGAAGCTCATGGAATTTGCTCATGCTATGGGTAGAGAGAAATGCTGGGGTGCTGTCCCCAACCGGTGGCCCCGGTTCGATGGCCTTTCCACTAAAATCGGGACATCTGCTGCTTGGCTTCTGGTGCTCACACCCTGGTGAGGTCACAATTCTTAGTTCGTGTTTTTTGAACAAGCTCTTGGAAAACAAGTCCCCACCTGCTGGATTCTTGTGCTTTCAGGCTGTCTTCCTAAGGCAGCTGTTGCAGTACTCAGTGCTTTTCAAGGACTTAAAAAAAATCTGGCGATTGTCTAAATCTTTGTGTGTCTGTCTCTCTCTCTCTCTCTCTCTCTCTCTCTCTCTCTGTGTGTGTGTGTGTGTGTGTGTGTGTGTGTGTGTGTGTGACTCCTCATTATCAAACTAACCCACAAACACACAAACACAAAGCCTCCTCTGCCATCCCTTTCCTGAATCATGCTGTCTGTATCAATCTCTAATGTCATCTTGCCTAGTTGTTCCTCCCTCTGGAAGAAGGAGGAGGAAGAACCCGACGTGATCACATCCATCTCTCTTCTCCGAGTCCTCGGGGTTTGCAATGGTGACTTTTATTCTGAGAGCCTGTCTGCACATTTGGCAGCAGAACTGTTAAATAGCAGGTCCAGAGGCTTCCATTGGGACCAACCAGCAGCTGTCCGTCCGTCCTTAGGATAACCCCTTTCCAAGTTTTCTTCTGGATGGCGTTGCATTTCTCAAACAAAGCTCAGTCCCAGCTAGAAAAGATCCCACGGTGTCCCACTGAGGCCCATTTCTAGAAGCGGTGTCATCTGTTTTGTTTGGGGGGTGCCACTTGGCTGATCTAAACGTGAGCATGGAATGCTGGTTGTCTCAGAAACCACACATTCCTATGCTGTGTTATTTCTCTCTCCGTGGCCAAGACTTTTTGTTCCCTTAAAACTAGCTCCAGTCAGTTTTAGAGAAATTAACTGTGTACATGAATTCAGTCTTTGTAAACTGGTGTTTAATAAAATGACATTGCAGGCGGTACATGAACAGTTGGAATTCACCTTACTTAGTTGTAGGCAGATTTCTCACATTTAAGATTAAATAGACTCAAACAGTTGGCTCACTAATAAAAACCATTCATTTAATCAATAGGTAGGTATGTAACAATAAATAAAATGAAACACAGATGCATTGATAGTCTACCAAAGACTCTTGAGACTTTCAAATTAAACAGCAATTTGGCCAAAGAGAAAACCCAGGTTATGTAAGTACCTGTGTTCTGTGTTATTATGGGAGATTCGTCATCCTCAGTGTTTGCCACAATTTCAAATGTTTGTAAATATCTACACATAGTTTCATAGTCCCTGTCGCTATATCGCAAGACTTATGAGGGAAAGGAACTTCCTGTTGTTTTAACCCTTTGTCTCCAGCATCTTGTACAATACTCAAGGCATATTGGTTATAGAGATAGGTACATTTATCAGTAGGGGACTTGCGTAGAGGTGCAGAGTAGGCAATATGGAGAGTTGAGATGGACTGGCTCTTAGAGAATGGATGGGGATGTAGGTCATGGGAGAGTGTGGCTGGTTCCAGGAAGAGGAGGAGTCACGCGCAGGAAGAGGGAGTCCCAAGAAAGAAGAGTGTAGATTCCAGTGCCCACCATTTTTGGGGATGCTGATAATCACACCACCAGATACAGTGGAGGCTGGGCTGGTTGTGGACTCTAAAAATTGTAACAAACAGTGAGAAGAATTATGTAGCACGCGAAGGATTTCAAACTTAGTCCTGTAGTTAGCAAGCAGTCAGCAGATATTTCTCTCTACAGTAAACAGATATGGCCCTCATTTTCCAGAATGGTAATTCTTGTGGCACCAGTAGGAGCTTTGGAAGAGACTGGTCAGAAGGATCAGTTAGGTAGTCGCTATAGGCTGTAAGACTTGGCAAGGATACAAATTAAGGAGGAGGCGCTGGAGACAGAGAACACAAACATGATGCAGAATACTTCCCATATAAGATTAGTTAAACTTAATGACTTTGAGCAGAGGAAGGTTGAGTGACAACCTAGAGGGGCAGGACAATAAAGGAGTGAAGAAGTGGAGTAAGAATTTGGGGCAGGCAGAAGTGGGTAAGTGAGCATATGCTGAGCTACTGAAGGCTTCCAGAAGGCAGATGTGAAAGGAGCTCTCTGGAGGGCAGCCTGGACACACGTTCTTAAGACACATTATTCTATCAGTGCTAAGAAGATGGTGTTCAAGGGGATATTGCATAGACCAAGGAGAGGGCAAAAGATGTGTTTTGGGGAGCATCTTATTCAAGCAGTACTGGTCCTGGAAGAATAGGACGACATTCAGAGAAAAGAACATCAAGAGAGAAGGGTTCTATAAACAGGGGACTGTGGGGAATTGGCAGGTAGCTATTGGTAACCTGGAAAAGAGTAATTTTGTCAGAGCATAGGGTGGGGATGAGGAGGAGGTGGGGCAGCATTTAGGAGGTTGCATGGTAAAAAAGAAGCTGAATAAGCACAATGGGGGTGGGGCCTTGAGAAGATGGGTAGTGAAAGATGGGGCGGGGCAAAAGATGGTGTGAAGCCAGTAGTATAGTTTGCGTCCTCTTGATGTCAAAGGTTAGTGTAGATGGAAGATTCAAGACAAAAAAAAGGCACCTACTTGCGATTGGAAATGCCTGAAGAAGGGCCATTGACCATTGGAGTCGCAGGCTCTGCCTGCTTTGCTCGTTAGCTGCTTTGCTCATTAGCAACTATTTATTCCTTTGTTCTCTGTTGCATCTCCCTTTTAATCAAAAGTTTACTAAGCGGCTCGGCACTGGATTGAGGTCAGTGGAGTGGGTCTGCTCTCCTCCACTCCCCACTGGAGCTTTCTACAGATCTCCCCGCTGAGTCTCACGTGGTTCACAGGCCTGCAGATGGCAGCCAAGAGAGGACCTAGGCTATTTCATTCTTCATGTGTCAGTTAAGCTTAATTTTTGCCAACCTCATGTATCTGTAGTCTCTCCGTTTCAACTCCCAATCCATGCAGAACTCTCTGTGGTTATGGTATGGGTCCAGGCATACCATACTGTGGCTCATTTCCCAAAATAAATCTCAGAGCCTCCTCACACCAGAAACTAGTCAACTGTGTTTGGAAAAGATGCCAGCCAGGGCTCTATCAGTTGGAGAGCTTTTGCTTTCTGTGGCATCTGGAAATACCTCAAGAGAAGGGAGTGGGGGATATGGACATAACCCCCCTTTCAGGCCACGGCATGGTGGCCTGGCCTCGTTACCTATATATCACTATTTTATAGTCTTGGCCATTGCTTCCTGTGGCAGTCAGTCTGCTGTTGCTATACCACAACACCCAGGACCAGGAGCTTCATAAGGAGCAGGAGCTTATCTAGCTCACAGTTTTGAAGGCTGAAATCTAAGATCAGGTGGTCTTGTCTGTTTGGTCTCAGGGCAGATGGCATCCCACTGATAGACAGAAGTGAGTGCATGCAGATGAGATCTCATAGTGAGGCGGGAACTCAAAGACAGTTGAGTTGGTGTATCCTACTTGTGACAACTTGCTCTCATAAGTAGGAACCAGGGTCTTTGAGAACCACACTCATCCCAAACATGAGCATACCCAGAGACTTAGCTCCTTCCCAGTAAGTCTCACTTCTTAAAAGTTCTTCCATTTCTCACCACCACCACTGCCGCCGCCACCATCATCATCATCATCATGTGGAGAATGCAGTCTCTAGTAAAAATAGCTTTGAGGAGTCACTCAAACCACATGCAAAGCCTAGTGCTTGCCTGCATGCTTCCATCCCCAGACTGAAGGCTAGAGTGACCAAGTAGAACAGAGTAGGCTTTCAGGATCGGTGAGATGCTGTAAGTCAGTCTTTGTCTTTGATTGGGTGGGTGAGCAAATCATTTAACCTCATTAGATAATCCCATTACCCATTATTTTACCTTGGCTTCTCAGAGGTGTGAAGTACAGCCACACGGTGTGTCATTTGCATAGTGCTCAATACTCGCTATTTAGACAGAGGCTAGAAAAGCCACATGTGTAGTTGGATGGGAATTCCTTATAAGATGAGGAGCTGCCCAAACCTTATGACATGGGAACAAAAGGAGACAAGGACGTAAGGGACCAGACCTCTTTATCTTAGGAGGGAATGAAACTGAACCTGGTATTCCAAGGATGCTGAGTGCTTTGTAGTGGCTCTGTCTCTGTGGCCAGTAAATTCAGTGGAAAATATGTTAGTGATGGTTATTTGATATCACAGACTTCTAGCTGATTCATGGAATGAAGTTTTCTTCTTGTCAACTGGTTCTTAGGGCTTAGTTTAAACCCAGCTCAAGTGCTAGTAGGGAGACGTGGACAAAGATCTATCAATAACACACACTGCAATACTTAATGATGTATTATTTTCAATTTCCCTGTTGACAGTTAAAGAGCAAGGGCCAAATGGAATGTGCTCTTTTAAATGGCAACATGGACGCAGCGGGACTGTTGGAAAGCCATTAGTAGCCAACCCTAGTTAATATCAGCTCAGGTAAATGCTGCCTATCACGGGCCCTTTTCCCCAGCTCAATCACTGAAGGATTAAAGGACTTCCCCTAACACACTCTTTTAAAAATTTAATGATGTTGGGTATTGCAGAGGTTACGCATTGTACCGTTAAGGTGAAGTGATTTCAGCTTCATCTTGACATTGCTGGCTAATCAGAGAGGAAAGAAGGTTTCAGAGCTAATGTTACCTGTAATATAGTAAGACTCACCATCCATAAAGTTCCCTGCTGCAGCATCCAGGGAGCTCACATAGCTGCTTTTGCCAGATTGTGTTAACTTCTGAGGGCAATGTGTTAGGGGAGTGTCTCCTGCAGCTGGCCTTCCAATGGGTGTGATATCCATCCGGATACTACCTGTTCTTCTGAGAGATGAATTGGGATTTTAGAAGACACTGATGAGAATTGGTATGTCAAGGTCTCAGTTTGTTGTTGTCATTGTATAAAAAGTCACTTGCAGGCACTTATGGTTTCCTTCATAGGGAAGTTGCCCTTTCTTTCATTGTTAGGGCACATGCCTAGGCACACTTTGATCCCTTGTATGGCCAAGGATTTTTCAAATGTGCAGCTGATGGATAGAAAGTCTGAGAGCAGTGTGTTTCTAGGAAACTGAATCAACAACTCTTGGGTTCCCAGCTGTGTCCTCAGATTCACCAACACCAAGAGATGAGTCAGTCATAAGGAAGTTTAAAATCCAACAACGTCTATGCACAATGTGGTTCTGGAAATCCAGGCCTGTATTGGGAGAGCCAGAAGAACACATGGGTGGGGGAGGAGAATGCTATGACACCTCGCTGGAGCTTCCTAGATAGGTGTCATCCATCTTACCAAATGTACATGATGAAGACAAGGCACTGACAGCCTTTTGCTGAGTTGTTCTGCATTTGGAAATCCTAGCTTCTAAGGGTGATTTCTAGTCAACACTCAATTTGCAACAGGATCTGCTATTTGCTTGTTGGTTCCTTATTTGATTATTCTGAAGTTGGAGTTCAGATACACACACACACACACACACACACACACACACACACACACACACACACACACATATATGTATATATATATATATATATATATATATATATATATATATATATATATATAATCTCCCTCTCAGAGAAACTATCTTCAGTTCTTGCTTTGCTCTTTCTCCTAAAAATCAGCATTTAATTAAAGATATATTTAAAGTAAGACTTAGAATTAGAATTATAGCCTTAACCCTCGGTTTTGACCAGCCTGGAAGATAACCCCATTCATTTTTTATTTACCTAAAATTCACTGATCACTTGGTGAATCAGGCATTGTTGTGGATACCTGGACTAGGGCAGTGAACAAAGAATCCCTGACTTCATGGAGTTTAGACTCAAGAGGGGAAGAAAGTCAACAAACAGAAGAGAGCTCCCCCTATCTACTCACCGGACTCCTATTCAGACGTTTACTCAAATGTCCACCTCTCCCTGCTCTTCCCTCTGTTGTTGCAACCCACTCCTACATTCCATCTCCCTGTAACCTCTCCACACTTCCTCTTTCCCCAGACCACCACCTAGCACTGGCTGTGCTTGCTGCTTCGGTTTGACACTGTATTGTCTGCTTAGTAAGACAGAACGCTCCAGGAGCTCAGGGTCATTGCCTTGTTCTCTGCTGAGATGCCTGGAACATGGACCGCCCATGGTGACTGCTGTGTGGCCTTGAGTAACTCAGCAAGGGAGAGAGTGCAAGTGAGGCTGGAAGGGTGGTTCTAGAATATTTTACCTGAGGTGGTAAGGACAGTGAGAATGCAGTTAGGGAGTAGATGGCAGTGAGGCGTGTTTGTTTGTTTGTTTTGAGGGGGAGGGGTCATGGGTAAGGGATTCTGCTCTTTATCAGCATTTTTGTTCTTTGTAAAAGGAATCACACAAGTGGAAAACCCAGCAGTGTTGATATTCAGGTACCCTTTGGAATGGTTTGAAAACTGAATTTTGCTTTAGGATATCAGAGAATCCTTCAAGTCACTTTCTAGAAGGTGTGTGTGTGTGTGTGTGTGTGTGTGTGTGTGTGTGTGTGTGTGTGTATGTGTGTGTATGTCTGAGGGAGAAGGGCTCATAAATTTTTTGTCAGGTCCAGAAGTCACCTGTGATCCCTAAATGTTTAAAAGTAGTGATCTGGCCGGGCGGTGGTGGCGCATGCCTTTAATTCCAGCACTTGGGAGGCAGAGGCAGGCGGATTTCTGAGTTCGAGGCCAGCCTGGTCTACAAAGTGAGTTCCAGGACAGCCAGGGCTATACATAGAAACCCTGTCTCAAAAAAAAAAAAAAAAAAAAAAAAAAAAAAAAAAAAAAAAAGTAGTGATCCTCCATTCCCAGCACCCAGGTCAGGGGGTCACCATCACCTGTAACTCCAGCCCCAGGAGAAATGATGCTATATTCTGGCTTCCTGAGGCACCTACACACACACACACATGCACGCACACGCACACGCATACATACCATGCACATATGCACACACAACATACACACAAAAATAAATATTAAAAAAAAGCTAGGGATTTGCATCCATGGGAACATGTACACACACAAATAAGTAAAATGAAAGTAGATTTACCTGAAGCCTGAAGGGATATCATCATGACAAAGGTAGAATTCAGCAGAGACTTAAGAGTGAAGACTACACTTGGAGCAGAGAGGGGGCAATCCAGGCAGTATGGGTCTGCAGAAATAAACCTGGAACAATTGAATCATCACCCACTTGAGATGGGAAGTTGAGTCTGGGAGAGGAGAGGTGAGTGTGCCAATGTCCTGCGGATTTCAAGTGGTGGCTGTTAGCTAGGTTTTCTCACAGTGAGTCTGGCTCTCTGTGTGCTCCATCACAATTACTTTGTCTACAAGGGAAGCCCGGGGACACTGCTCCACTCCTTAGGCTGTTAAAAAAGAGCATGGCCACCTCTCCCATGAATATTTGAATTGGAGCAGTTCTGATCCTCATTGTCTAGCTTTAAATCACCATTCAAGAATATGTGCAGCAAGGCTCCATCTATTCGACAGAATGGAAGTTAACCGAGAAGCAAAGTGAGAAGCAAAGGGCATGCTCCTTGGAAAAAGTCTACTGACTCTTCTGGGTTTAGGCACACATAAGTTTGACAGTTAGTTGTTGTAAATGTATCCTGAGTTTAAAGCCCTTTACCTAGTATATGCACATTCATATATATATGCATATGTAGAATGCATATATATGTAGAATCACTGAATGGAAACAGAAATGGAAAGTATTTCAAAGATTGGATACAAGACTGCCTCACTTTTCCTCTGTGCTTCTTAAAGAGAATCTTGTGAAGGTAGTCCATAGTTGAGTCTTGCTTTTTAAAGAAGTCAACTCTGATGGTCTCTTTCTTTTAATTTGAATACCTAGTCCATTAACATTTAATGTAATGATTGGTAGAGCTGAACTTAGACCTACCATTTTGCTATTTTTTACCTAAAAATTTTTTGGGGGGAATGATTTAAATATAATTCCAAGAAATAATAAAATTATTATTAAAAAGTCTTCTATTGCAGAAAACATGATAATCAAGGATAATCTAAAATTCAGAATATTTTTCTTTTTCTCCTCTGTGTTTATTTTGAATAACAAATTTATCTTAGAATTTCATTTTAATTTACTTACTGTCTTTTCTACAGTACCCCTTTATATTAGTTTTAAATTGCTCCTAGGATTACAACATGCATTCTGATCTATGTACAGTATATTTGGTGTTAATATTTTACCACTGCACATAGCACATCAGACTTTGTAACTAGAAAACATAGTTTTCTTTTTGTTCTTTTTGCTATGGTTATCAGTGTTTTCCCTCTCTCTGTTCTTTGAATGAATGAGTCGTATTGTTCCATTACACACATTCTTTTCCATCTCCTGTCTATTGTTGTTAATTTGATGAATTCTTTTATTGCTGATGTTGAACCTTTCAGTTGCAAAGCTGCACTGCTTAATATAAGAGTCACTGCCCACACTTGGCTATTTAAATAGACATAAAGTTGAAGAAGATGAAAGATTTCTAAGTTGTGTGTGTGTGGGGGGGCATCATTTTAGTAATAATGATCAATGATCACAAGTGTTTAGTGCCCCCTGGTTGAATAGCGATGATATAAAACGTTTTCTTCACTGTGGAACATCATATTGGAGTTGGGCACATAGCTCAGTGGTCGGGCACCTCCTTAGGAAAAGGGAAGTTATGAGTTCAGCCCCCATCACTCAGAAACAGAAGAAACAATGTCTTTACAAAACTCCCATCTGATTATGTTTTACAGTTCATATTTCTTGAGAATGACATTTCCTATTCTTGCATGCTTTTTGAACATGCTTTCATTTACATCCTTGGGGATGGTTATACTATACGGTTTAAGAATCATTGTCAGCTAATTACATTATGTAGGTCATTTTGTGGTCGGCCCTCTTTATTGGTGATCTTTGCTTTTGACTATAGATGGTGTCGGTGATTATATATTGTATCCTAGATAGCCTGAATTGGGATGCTTTGAAAACGGTTTCTCTGTGGTGGGCTACTACTGGGGTTTCAGCTGAGTGTTTTGATTGCCTATTGGGTTGCTCATAGTCTACCCAGGTTGTGTGAGCTTCATCAGTCGAATATCTGGACAAAGCTTACAGACACAGCTCAGGATTCCTTGTCTTTGTTTTTAGTCCAAACCCCTCATGTTCTAGATGAGTTGTTGCTCCAAATCTGACCTTGGTTCTTGCAGTCAGCAAGACTGGTTTTCTGTTTGTTTGTTTGTTTTATTTTTAAATCTTAGCTTCTTAGCCCCTATATGTGACTAAAGTGGAAAGACAGTAATGCCACCAAGTTTTAGTGCCTTCTCCATGTGGTAACTGCCCATCAACGTCTTCCTTCCTTTGGGCCACTATGCCCTATGTTCACACAGGTGTTTTCTTTATTTTGTCCTGAGACTACTCTTTCCTGGGAGTCACTCAGATGTTCCTGAAAGAGGAGCCACGGCTCACACCTGATAGAGCAACTTATTTTGTGACTTTGTTACTTACCTCGTGTACTTCAGCTTGCTCATCTAAAAATGGGACTAATAGCTTAGCTGGGAATATTAATAATAATAATTAATACCATACTGGGAAGGTGAAAAGAGTGACTACACTAAGAGCTTAGACTTGTTTCTGGTGTAGAATAATCGCCCCATCCTAGGTCTTGTTGATGTTTACTCTGAGTCCGGTCTTCTCATTTTGTATATATGGGGGGATTGGAACTCAGCTACCCACAGGGACCAACAGACAGTCCATCGAAATATCCAATGCTACACTAATAACATTAAAACATAATGTGCCAGAGTTAATAAGATACATTATATTTCCATGACTTTTGGTTTCTTGAACTGTGGGTGGGAAAGCAGTGTGGAGATTCTAATAAAACCAGCCTCAAGTTGTGGTTGTTGTTTGTGTCTTTCTTTACCTTTTAGCCACTTTGCTTTTTGTAAGGCTTTTTTAAACTTTTGAATATCTTGTAGTTTTGTTTTGTTTGTTGTGCCCGAAACACATTGTTGTATTTCCTTTTACCCTTGGAGGGGAATGTTCAGTGCCAGGCCTTGATCCCACTCATGATGCCACCCTCTCATGCCAGTACCTGACGGGATCCCATTTGGGGTTGCCAACAGGTCTGGGTACGGAGACCCTGTCTTGCCCACAGGTGGCTGTATTCCATTATTGTCATTATGTCGACTTCCTAGGGCAACTAGTGGTTCTGGAGATTCAAGATGATGGACGATGTGGCTCTGCTTTACTCTAATGAAGGCCCCGTGGCAGAGGGCATCACGATGTCAGAAGTGAGCCCTGGAGGGAGAGATCACATGATCAGACAGGAAGCCAGAAGTATGGAGTCAGAGGGATTGCTCCTCCTCCTCCCTCCTCCTCCTCTTCTTCCTTCTCCTCCTTTTCTTCCTCCTCTTCCTCCTCCTCCTTCTCTTCCTCTTCCTTCTCCTTTTCCTCCTCCTCTTCCTCCTCCTTCTCCACCTCCTCTTCTTCCTTTTTCTTCCTCCTCCTCCTCCTCCTCCTCTTCTTCTCATAATCCATTCTTTTGACTAGCCCAGGTTCTGGGAGAGCTACACCTGAGCCATCCTGAGAGTAGCACCCTGATGTCATAGTTACTGTCCTTGAAACCTCCCCTCTGAATGATTACCTTTTAGTTCCTATATAGAGAGTTAAGCATCTAACACACAGATTCTTAGACGATATACAGCCAAGCTCCTAGAGGCCAGGTGAAGTATTTCAGGTTTTGGCATAGCTCCTCTGAGTGAGAGAGAAGGAGGTGCATAGTTCGCAGTTTTCAGTTCTCTCACCATCAGGCTGCCTGATCCACGATTCACAACCTTCAGCATCATTTTGTACCCGGAGATGCTCACTCCACAGAGACAAGTTGCTTCTCTTTTTCCTAGTGATTGCTTTAGGAGTGCTATTGGCTCCAGAAGCCATGGTCTTTGCATGTAGAAGAAACTCCTGAAACCAGAGACCCCAAACTTTGAGGGAATAGGGTGTGCATCTCCCCTATTTCTGTTCAAGAAGAAATCTATAGATGTTCGGACAGTTGAGATCATGTTGTACACTAGCTGGGCTCTGCGACTGTTTTAGCGAGGGCCAGATCTGTCACTGCCTTTTCTTGAGTCTCGTTTTTTGTCAAGAATTTCCTTCAGTCTCTTTTCACTCCAGTCCCCCCCCCCCCCCACCTTCACTCAGTCTCACCCCTAGAAGCAGAATACAATTGCAATTTCAGGGTTTCCCTGTCCCACTCTGCAAGAGGCGATGGCTACAGCAGCTTTGGCCTCTCCTCACCTTGGAGATGTCCCCAGGAAAGCCTCACAGAGAGACCACACTGCACCACAGCTTTAAATTCCATTTGGCTCCAGAAGGAGCCACCTACTTTGTTGAAAGGAATTTGGGTGAGCATGTGGGAGGGAGACTTCCTCTACCCAGCTGGGTGGCATATCCTGGTCCTGTGTGTCACCTGTGGTCCATCTCTAACACTGTGGAACTGATTGCTGAGCATAGAACAGAACACTCAAAGTGGCAGAGGAATGTGCCATTTGTGGCTGGTCTTTTTAAGGTAACTTCTGGGTTAGGAAAGGGAGTGTGGGGCTCAGCTCCAGGACTTCATAGCAGCCTAGCCCTGGATTCCTGGTACTTTTGCCCATTAAAGGACTGACATAATGACACAGAAGTGTCTCTCTCTGTCTGTCTGTCTGCCTCTGGTGGTCTCTGTCTCCTTGTCTCTCTCAGTCTCTTTGTCTTTCTCTCTCTGTCTGTCTATGTCTCTCTCTGTCTCTGTCTTTCTGTGTCTCTGTGTCTGTCTGTCTGTCTGTCTGTCTGTCTGTCTCTCTCTCTCTCTCTCTCTCTCTCTCTCTCTCTCTCTCTCTCTCATTCTGTTTCAGGATGATCCAGGGCTTAATTTGACTGCTCTTCTCTTGAAAACGCAGCATGGGTCCATGGTGGCTCTGGATTATGAGTGGAGGAAGTTGCTCCCTGGCTGGTTAGGTTAGGCTTTCTTCTGCTGTGAGTGCTCTTTCCTCCCCCCAACCCTGCTCTATAGTCCTCTCCCACAGTCCTTTTAACTTTTCCTTTGCCCACTTTCTTCCAGCCAAGGAGCTCCTCTATGCTCTGAGTTTCAGCTGCCATCTCTAGGAAAGTGACATTCTGATGTCAAACCTACTCAGTTTACCTCAACCCTGGCCTCCCAACTGAGGTTCTCAGAAATCTTTTGGGGAAGTTCGGTGATGGAGTTGTTGAGCCATTTTGACTATCATAGGAATCCTCTGTGCCAGCGTGATTATCACTCTGGGAGGCATGACTCGGATGCTGCTCTAAGGAGTGTTTAATATCAAACATTATCCCTGCTATTATTGCTTAGCAATCCCTGGCACTGCCAGGTCCCCTCTGTGATGGGCATCGTCTTTTTCAGTTCAGAACTACTGGGGATTGTAACATCCCCAAGGTAGTAACTACATGGATACTGAGCAGGCCTTGGGGAGATAGCTGAGTCTGGTCCCACAGGTTTGCAACCAGAAGTGCTGACAGGATGAGGGGGAACACCAGGGAAGAAAAAGATCTGGCCACATGAAGGAACCCTGGGGACTAAGAGCCAGGGCTCCAGTTCAGGGGTTCCCGTAACCTTGTAACCTCGCTAGTCTAATCATTTGGCCTCACTGGTTTGTAGTTTGTCCATGCATAAAGCAAGCATTTGACCTTAAGGAAACATAAAGGCCTACTGCTGTGAGATTCTCCCTTCTCCGTTTCCTAACACTGCCCAGTTTAAAAAAAGACCTCCGTCCCCACGTCCCCACGGATGGAGTGAGTTCTTCAAAGGGAAAGGAAGTGTGTGTGAGAGGAGCGTGCTCGCTGGGCGTCCAGAAAAACAGCTATGCCTCTTACTATCCTGATGTGCTGATATCCCAGCTGCTCCTGAGAGAACCACGCCTTGCCTGGAGGTGCAGAGAGATACTGAGTTCCAGTCCTATGGAAATCAGACTCCCTGACAGCTCAGGCATGTCCAAACCCCAGCTATCCTCCTCCTATCTCATCTGTCTGCTCCCCTCCTCCTTCCCCTTGGCTGCTTTAATCATCATTTCCACCCACCCTCCTCCAGCCTATTGGAAAGAGCTAGAAGGCCAGTGATGGATTTGACTGAACAGTATGTAATATAAAAGGGCAAAGCTGAGCCTGAAGGGACCAGGGGCTGCATGAGCTCCAATATTGCTTCCTACAACAGGGCAGTGTTGGGGAGTCCCTGTGGGATTACTCACGTATTATTACTGCCACTGGTAAGGGTGGGAGAGGAGGGGGAAGCAGGCGGCTGTGGGGGAGGGTCTTGGGCTAGCTGCAGATGAGGCCAAGAATAACAACAACAATAATAATGACAACCTTTTAATAATAGTAAAAATGGCAATAATTGTGTTTTCCAGGTTTATTAACTTTGGGAAGTCTGGTTTATTAACTCTCCTGGCTTATTAACTTCGAGAAGTCTTTGCTCGTCACGGCAGATGCCCGAGGCTTGCTGGTGTGTTTGAGTTCATCAGTCTCAGGCTTCTCAAAGAGAAAGAGGGGCACAGGAGAAAGGGGAGGAGGGAGGGGGCACAGTGATATTTGAAGTAATTAGAGAGACTTTATTGAAATCAAACGCACAGGCAAGAAATGGTAATTAACTGAGGATGCTTCGTTCTTTCTCATCCAAGGACCATTGGGTTGTCACAGATAATCCTCATCTTGGGGGCACTGGGTAGCTTGTGCATGCTCTGTGTTGGAAGGAATGTATGGATATTCTAAGTGGAGATCTAGTATGCAGGAAAGATAGGACAAGCATCTATCCATGTCAGGTTATCAATCGCTACAAAATACAAAAAGAGAATGGATAGGAAAAAAAAAGATAGAATGGATTAGTTACAAAATTTCATTTTTGTCCCTCACTATTATGTGATCAAGATTGGTTAAGGGACAGAGAGTCCCTGATAATGCTGATCTGGAGGTCCTATAGGGTTTTCTTTGCTAGTTTGTTTTTAAAATAATTAGAGGATTATGATCAAGCATAGAATCTTGGGCTATTTTTGAAATAGTTATCACATTGGGATTAGGGACGTGGTGGGCTGGGCTTCCTCTGGTTCATTTTGGGCTGCACAGTGGCCTTAGAGGGTTTTAGAGATGAAGATGTGTTGGTCTCCTGTGGCTAGGCAGTGGGTAGGGGTCCTGGGAAGACTCCATGACACAACCTTTCAGCTCGGGGTGAGACTTTTGTTGTGACACGGGAACAGAGGGCATCTAGAATCCCTCTTACATATAGCAAATATCTGCCTGCTGTCCACCATACTTCAGTGCAAGGAAGAACGCCGCTACAACTTACACTGAGATCAGAAGGCCTCTGGATTTGGCATCTGAAAAACAGGAGTTGAGACATCCTTTGACATTCAGTTTCTTGTGGGAAAATGTCACATTATGTCTCTTATGGGCTTGGCAGGAGGTTGGTAAGGAATGAGGAAGCCTGGTTAATGGTTTGTGGACTCTAAAGAGGTATGTACCTCTAGGGCTAAAAGCAATTGTTGGTATTTACTGTTATTTTACGAGTCCGAGGCTCTACTCTTCTGCAACCACGGCACTCTTTTCTCCACACATTTCTGGTGGTTTTGCTTTTCGCATGCCACCCCCCACCCCAACCCCCGGAGCTGGATGGTATAGAGCCACTGTGTCAACGTTGACATATGGATTGCCCTGTGTCTGGATATATCCAATCAGTAATTTCACTTGCAGTGTCTTTTGTCAGTGCTTTGAGACTCAAGGCCAAGATGCACAAAGACTCTCCAGTCTCATAGGGATTTACTTCTAATTAGGGATCGAGTCGAGGGCTGGGCCCCTTTTCAGGGTGAATGACTGTTCTTGGGTTTGTGGTGTGAGACCTTGACCAGAGCCTTGGGTTCACATGTGTGGCCTAGGTCTTCATAATGTTCTTATGATCAGTCCCTGGTAGGCGTTGAGCAGTCTCTGCTCACCCATTTCTTCAGGTGGTGTGTCTAAACATACAGGGCCTATTAAATAATCATTATGCCTATTCAATACCCATTTCATGGGTATTGAAATCTACCAAACGCCTTAAGTGCACCGGATTACCTTCATCTCCTCATGCTGCCAGCTGTCCTTCCCACTTGCTGATGCTTGTTCAGCAATCGTGATCACAGCCACTTAGAAGTAACACCAGTGGATTTTTCTCCATTGTTAGGAACAGGAAACAAAACGATGCCCACAAGCACGCGACAGACACTTTCCATGCATCTGATTTCTGTCCCTTCAGCAAGTGTTTCTGCATTGTATTTGGACCTATGCAGAGGAAAAAAAAATCAAGACGAGATGTTCTATGCTCTGACACAGGAGCTCGAAATGCAGATGTGAAAGCATCGAGGATAGTGCCACCAACATGAGCAGAAGTGACAGCTGGGAGCAGTGACGGAAGGGAAACCTGCCAGGACTGATTGCCCAGGATACAAAGGAGTCTCCACAGCAGGCTGGAAAGCAGATCAGGAGAGGTTCCAGAGCAGATCAGCTGCATTCGGGCCACTGGGAAGCAGAACGCAGAGCCTGCTGTCCCCTGTGTGCTTAGCTGTGCTTAGCAACAGCGTGGACGTCCCTAACAGCATCCGGCTGCTCAGTTAGTATTGTGACTGCACTGCCCTTTATTTTGATCATGCATGAAAATGTTAGGAGACAAGCCCATTGATATCATGCTGATTTTTATAGTTTCACTACGTCTGTTTAGGTGAAATAAGAGAGTTAGTAGCAAATAGTAGGTTACATTACACACATGAGAGGCACGTGGCACATACTAGGTCTGCTGTGAGAAAATTCTGGAAGCTAGGGAACACTGGGATGGATGGTATCATCATTTTATGTAGGCTTGGTGCTTCAGAGACAAACCTAGCACCTCGAGTGTACTAGGCAATTGCTATACCACCGAGCTATAGCTCCAGGCATACATATTTTGTATTTTATTATCAGAACTATTCATAATGTATACTTTACAGTCTTACCAATCTAGAACTAGAACTTTAATACAGACATTTATTAATTAAATTTGATAGCTTGTTTCAGTGAAGTTTAGAGAAGACATGCAAATAGTCAACAGTAGCCTGGCCTGGCATTCCAGCTCAGCTTTATGATCCCAGAATATTCCAAGATAGAGGGGGAAAAAAGGTATTCTAGACAACCAGAAAGGCATTGGGAAAAATGGACTGTAGGATTAACAGATTGAGTTTGGATACAATTCAGAGAGCAAGAGCTGGATTGGAACATAATTTTAAAAAATGAATTAAAAATCAGACGATGGAGGTGGAAGCAAGACCATCCTAAGCCTAAGTGAAGAACGACGGTGGGTTCTTTCTGGTTTGAGTATTGATGTAAAAATGCATATGACATGACCCTGAAGATGGTGGTATATGCACATATAGTCTTAGCACTCAGGAGACAGAGGTAGGAAGATTTCTACAATGTCCAAGCCATCCTGGTCTGTATAGTGTGTTCCAAACCAGCCAGGGATACATAGCAAGATCCCATGTCTTACCATCTTGGTTATTTTTAAAAATGTAAAACAGTGATGTTGAACATACTCATAATCTTCTGTAACCAACACTGTGTTTGAATTCCAGAACATTCCATTATCCTTAAAGGTGATCTTGTACACTCATTACTCAGCCCCTCTGGTGTTCCCTCCCATCTTAGCCCCAGACAAACTCTTCTTCTGCTTCTGTTTCTGCAGATTTGTCTCTTGTAGCTAGTTAATGTCAAACTGAATCTTACAGTGGTGTGGCCTGCAAGGGTGGCTTCTTTGGCCTCGTGAAGGCTTCCCCATGTTGTAGTGAGTATGGCTATATATTTATAATAGAACAGTAGCCTTCGTTCTCTGTGCCACATTTTATCACCCATCCCCTGATGGACATTTGGATTGTTTCCATTGGTTTACTGTTTTGTGCAATGCAGCTATGAACAGCTATGTAGGAGTTTTGTTTGAACACCCCCTTTTTCAGTCCTGTTAGATATAGTGGGCTTGGTTGGTGTCCTGTTAGGTAGAGCGGGGCTGTATGGTGGTTGATGATTCAAAGTTTAGCTTCTGATGACAATCACAGTAGCATTAACACTGCCTTTGTCCTTTTACCAGGAGCATACAAGACTTCCTCCACATCACCACCAGCACATGCACAAACACACATATATCACACGCACACATATCACATGCATGCACATATCACATGCATGTACACATATCACACACACACACACACACACACACACACACACACACACACACACATATCACACAGTGGTCCCTGTCTTTGTCCTTTTACCAGCAGCATACAAGCTTCCTCTACATCACCACCAGCTTGGATTATTATCTTCCTCCTATGTATGAAGTGGTCCCCATACAAATTAGTCATTTATATGTCACCAGAAAAGCCATGTCTATTAAATTCTCTGATTATCTTTTGAGTAGAGCGTATACTTTGCATTTTGGTGTTTGAATTGCAAGTGTTATTTATATATTTCTGAGTACCATGCCCTCATTAGTTCTATGGTTTATAAACATTTTATCTCATTCTGTCTGTAGGTTACTTTTCTTGTTCTTGATTTTTATATGTTTATTCTGAGGATACCATCTTTCTTTCTTTCTTCCTTTTCTCTTTTTCTTTCCCTTCTTCCCTTTGTGTTCATCCTGTGCATTTTATTTTCTTTCTTTCATTCCATCTCCAATAGTTAATTTCCAAAGACTTGAAGACTCACTCATATATATATATATATATATGTATATATATATATATATATACACACACACACACATATACATATGTATATATATGTATATATATGTGTATATATATATATATATATATATATATTTTTGGTGTGAACTTCTTATTTCAGGTCTTTGTTCATTTGGGCCAGCCATATAGGATGGGAAGTAAGACATAGTGGACACTTGATGATAGATGTATTAGAAAATTTCTTCTGGAAGTTAGATCTGGCATGAAATAGAAAATCTGGGAGGAAATAAACACACTACTATGCACAGAGAGGGGCTGTGCACAGATTATTTTTAAAGCTTTATTAAGATATAACTCGTATGCTCCAAGAGTCATTCTTTTATTAAATTATACAGACAGCTCAGTGGATGTTAGCCTATTCAGAGCTGAGTGACTAGCCCTTTGATTTTCATTTTTAGAATGTGATTGTCACAACCTAAAAGGCAGCCTTACTCATTAGCAGCCTCTACACAGCTTAAAAGGCTTCGTACATATACACAGTCTGTCCTTATCCTGCTCTCGATTTTCAGAGAAAATAAATGGGTTACAGTATGTATATTGACCTTGTACTCAGTGTTGGAGCTAAAAATGACACTGGGCTGTGCTTAAGATCTATGTCAAAGACATAACTTGATTATAGTAGGTTAGATAGGCAATCCTCTAAGATTATGTGAGCTGTGTAGTTTAGGTGATGAGTTCTGTGTTACTGCCCTGTGTATGCATGTGTGTGGATGCACATGTATGTGTGAACATGTGTGAAGGTCGGGGTTAAGGTTGGATGTCTTCCTCAATTTCTTTCTACGTTTTTTTTTTTTTTTTTTTTTTTTTTTTTTTTTTTTTTTTTTTTTTGATCCGTGGTCTCTCACTGAACCCTGGAGCTCACCAATTCTTCTAGAATGTCTGGGCTGTAAATCCCAAGGACCCCTCTCTCCCAGCCTCCAGTACTGGCATTGCAGATGTGTGCCACCATGTCATACTTTTGACATGGGAGCTGGGGATCCAAACCAGGTCATCAGACTCATACAGCAGGCACTTTACTGACCTAACCATCGCGTCAGAACCCTATTGCTGTCCTTTAGAGTGTATTGTAAATGTGTCTCTCTGTGTATGTGTGTATGCATGTATGCATGTGATATCTATGTTTGTGTATGTGATATATGTGTGTGCATGTATGTGTTCTATGTATGTATGCATATGATATGTATGTGCATATGTGATACATGTGTATGTATGTGATATGTGTGCACACCACGCATGTGTTTATAGGTCAGAAGACAACTTTTGGGGGTTGGTTTTCTCTTTCTAAGACATGCTCTGAACATCAGACCAATGTTGTCAGACTTATATTTTATTCATTTGAGTAGCCGTGTGTGAAAGGATGCTATTTCCACATTTTAATGTAATGCTAACATGGAAAAATTTTCCTTATATTTCAGAAAGAGTTTAAGTCTGTTACAGAGAGAAAAACAACAATTCTTGTTATCCACAAAGGAATAAAATAATCTGAGTGGAGGCCAGAGGCTGAAGTCTCTTAGAGGCTGTTAATACAGACCTATCCTGTAGCCCTGATGAAGAGGGACTGCACGTAGTTACATTCCTTAATGCTTAGTGGGGCCAACTTGAAAGACAATAAAAACACAAAGACAGTGAACATCATCTCTGATGCCATTATTCAAAGACCACCTGCTAGCAAGTATTCCCATCTTTCTTCCCCACTTACTCTTTTACATTTTTGTATCTTTTTTTGTTTTGTTTGTTTGTTTGTTTGTTTGTTTGTTTGTTTGTTTTTTGAGACAAGGTTTCTCTGTATAGCCCTGGCTGTCCTGGAACTCACTCTGTAGACCAGGCTGGCCTCGAACTCAGAAATCCGCCTGCCTCTGCCTCCCAAGTGCTGGGATTAAAGGCGTGCGCCACCATGCCCGGCTCACATTTTTGTATCTTTTTACTTGTTTGGTTTTTGTATGTTTATTCATGTTGTCTATATAGTCTCTCACAAACATCTGTTTTCATTGACATTATGTTGTGAACGTGTCACGAGTCTTCAAAATTTCACTTGTATGGACATGAACCTTAGCCGTAGCACAATTTAACCACTTGCATTATTACGTGACGCTTATGTAGCTTTCAAGGTGGCCTACAAACATTGTGTTTTGTGTAGCCCTGTTTTCAGCTCTTTGGATAAATACCAAAGAATACAATCCCTGGACCGTGTGAAAAGAGTATGTTTAGTTTTATAAGAAACTTCCAAACTCTCTTCTAAAGGGACTATGTCATTTTTCAAGGTTGTGTAATATTATATATATTTAAAACACGAATTTTGTTATAGCTTGAATTATTTCTATATATTATTAGAGGGAGACTTATGCTATACACATCCATGGTTTAAGAAGTTCTTCACATCTGTTTCTAAGTTAACTTCCACAATTTCTACCAGTTTATAATCCCGTCAGCAGCACATGAAGGCAAGAGGCTCTTTCAATCTTTCCTTCACTAACCACAACTATTCATAGTCTTTCAGCTCACAATCACCATGAGTTGATGCTGTAGAGATTTCTCATGTCCCTGCATGCATATGTATGTATGTATGCATGTATGTATGTGTATATATATATATGTATGTATATATATATATACACATATATATGTATGTATGTGTATATATATGTGTGTGTAACCTAGCTTCTCCCACTACCACCATTTCTCCCCAAGCTATCACATGCCAACCTGAACCCATGGACCTACGTGAATGTGTATTGTCCCAGGGTCCATAGTTTATACTAAGGTTGGCCCTTGGTGTACCATAGTCTATGCTGCTATATGATGACATGTGCCCACAGTCACTGTGTCATACCAAGCTGCTTCACTGTCTTAAAATCCTCTGTGTTGTGTCTCTGCTCCACACCCCTCCTGCAAGCCCTGGAAATAAAGGAAACCACCCACAGGTGGGCAGGAGCGTGGGGAGAGCAGAGCAGAAGGGAACCCTTCAATTGTTCCCAAAGCTTTGCCATTTCCGGAGTGTTGGGCAGTGAGATCATGGTAGGTGGCCTCTTAGGCTGACCTCTCCAGTTTAGTAAAGCGAACCTCCTCTGCCTTTCATAGCTTGACAGCCCATTTGTTTTTATTGATTTTGACTACTGCCCAAATATCCAATTTTATGCATTCCCAGAAGGCGATTTGGTTGTTTCCATGTTTTGCTAATTGTGAATACGGTGTTGAAAACTTGTAGTTTTTTTTGAGATGACACAGATCTCGGTTCCTGTGGGTGAGTACCTCGGGCTACCCGCAGCTGCTGGGCCCTATAGAAAGACTGGTTTAGTTTTGTAAGGGTCTGTCTTCCTGAGAAGAGAGGCTGTGCTACTCTGATTCCTTCTAGCAAAGCCTACCCTCTTAGCTTGTGGTGTTACCAAGGTTGCTGGTGGAGGCTACTCTAACAGGAATGTCTGTGGTACTATCCCTCACTTGCTGGTTCGACAGTGTTAAATTCCATCTTTATATTGCATATGAATTTGAATCATTTTCTAAAAAGCCTGTTGGCCATGTGGTCTTGAGTGCTTCGTGTTTTGCTTCCTTTTACAGAGGAGTGTTTATTCTCCTCCATTTGTATGTGTATTATTGTAAAGATTGGAGTATTGTATAGATTAGATTATTATTGTATATACTGAATTTCTAAAACCAGATTTTCATTTACTTTGTAAGTTCTTATCCTAAGTATACATTTTATTTTATAATTAGAAGCCCCTTTCTTTTCTTCCACAAACTATGGGTCAATTTTTAGGAAAGAAATATGTGTTGCACTGTGTATGAAGGTCCCGCAGTAGTCAGAAAGGAGATCATAAGAAGGACACAAAGACCTTAAGGGAGGGTGGGAGAGAGAAAGGGGGTGATGGAGAACACATGAAAGAAAGCAGAAGCAGTGATTGTCTGAGGGAAAGAAGGGAGCCAACCAAAGTGGAGCATGGTTCAGGGCAGTGGAAGAGAGCCACTAGTGAGAGCAAAGTGTAATGGCACATACACATGAAAACATCGAGAGGAAACCCTCTCCTTTGTAAACTCACCTAAAGTTAACAAAAACAATCAGAAATAGATTCTGAATCTCTTGTTTGTGTGAAGCATTGGAGGATAATAGTGAGGGATAGACAGACACACCAGATAAGGTTCTCTACTCCATAGAACCTTGGTTGTTTGTGCATGCATGTGCATGCGTGTGTGCGGGCGTGCATGCGTGCATGTGTGTGTGTGTGTCCTTGTATATGTGCACACCTGTGTGTGTATGCTGGTCCTCACCTGTGCAGGTGTGTGTGTGTGTGTGTGTGTGTGTGTGTGTGTGTGTGGTGTATGCCAGATGCTGACATCAGGATGTCTTTTTTTTTTTTTTTTTTCTTTTTTTGAGACTGTCTCTCTCTGATTGCCGAAGTGTGCTGTTTGGGCCAGACTGGCTGGCTAGTGAGCCTCCCTGATCCTCCTGTCTCTGCTCTAATGTTGTGGTTACAGGAACATTCCACAATACCCAGCTTTTCCTGGGAATGCCATACTCAAGACTTCATGTTTTGGGGGCAAGCACTTTACCCGCTGAGCCGTTTCCTAAGCCCCTGATCTGCTCTGAGCTATTTTTTATTTCTGAACCTTTGCCTTTTACATTTGATTGTTCCATATATTTAGAATTATAACTGCATATATTCAAATGAGGAATCACCTTGTTATCACTCAAAATGTAATTTCTTGGCATCTTTTGTGTCTAAACCTACCTCTATTGCTTTTCTTATCACGAGTTGAACTCTTTTCTCTTCAGGGGAATTTCAGGGCCATTTAACTTGTTGCAGTGATGGTCTGTAGATTCTAGTGTTGACAGATCCACACTGTTTGGACTTTTGTCTCTCTATAATTTATATTCCACTACCTGGACAGTGTAAGGATTCACCAGCATAGGTTTTGGGTTTATTTTTCTTCTCAATTCATTCATATTGCATCTTTTATTCGTTTTGTCAAGTTAGAGAGGTAATATATTGGAATTCTGACTGGAATTATCTTGAGCTTTGAGAGAGGCTTGCCTCAGTAAGCTAATCTCCCCAGAAGCACAGCTCTCCATTTATTTCAATCTGTTTTTAGATCTCCTTGTGAGGTTTTTGTAATGATGGTCCCACATGTAACATTTTAGGATATCCCCACATATTGTTGTCCATGTAAGCAAAATCCCTTCTTTATATGATAAATTTATTATTATTATTATGTATATATAGTCTGTATCACTATTCTTCTCTGTATCTATTCATTTTAAAGCCTTTCATGCTTTCGGTTTTATTCATCTTTAGATTGTCATTGTTGTACCTCATTCTTTCCCATGAGCATGTATGTTTTATCAGTATTGCAAAGATGGAATTTCTTAAGTATTTATGTAGTAGAACTTAGACACCATTCTTGGCTTTGAGGAAAAAATGGATGCCTTTTAAATATTTTATGAGGCTCAAGGCTGACATTGTTTTTCATTATTTATGTATTTTTTCTGCATGTCATTTGCATGTGTGTGTGCATGTAGAAGGCAGAGGTCAGTGTCAAGTGTTCTCTTGTTCTGCTATTCTCTCTCTCTCTCTCTCTAATCCTTATCCCTCTCTCCACCCCTCTTCTTCTCCTGCTCTCTCCATCTCTCCAAGGTATCTCACTGAACCCAGAACTCACTGTCTCTCTATCTGGCTGTTCCTCTACTGGCTGTCTTTATA
Source organism: Mus musculus (assembly GCF_000001635.26). Lineage (NCBI taxonomy): Eukaryota > Metazoa > Chordata > Mammalia > Rodentia > Muridae > Mus > Mus musculus. The sequence continues at coordinate 167,726,418 of NC_000067.6, forward strand.
CTGGCTGTGACTATACTGGCTGTCCCTATACTGGCTGTGCCTATACTGGCTGTGCCTATACTGGCTGTCTCTATACTGGCTGGCCCTGGGTTCCCCTATGTCTGCCCCCCAGCACTGACTGCTGTTACAGATTTGCATCACCACACCCAACTTTTATATGGGTACCCAGAATCTGAGCTCAGTTCCTCATGTTTGCACAGCAGGCACTTTACTGACTGAGCCATCTCCACAGCCCGGGAGGAGGGAATTCTTCATCATGTTGGCATGCCTGTATTTCCTGCTCTGGGTTTAGTGGATATTGAGTTGTGTATATATGGAATAATGGAGAGAAGGAAGGGTGGATAGGGAGAAAAGGATGCAGAGATAAGAATCCCAGGTAACATACTTCCGGTTCCAGTAACAGAAAACCTAATTCATGCAGGTTTAACCAGAAGGGACGTTTGCTTTCCCACACTATATGAAGTCTGGAGACATGCTGTACAGAGATGCTCAAAGGCCCATCTGTGCCACCAGCGTCTCTTGCTTTCTCTATTTCTTTTCAACCCTGACCCATAAGTCTGTCTCCTCATGGCTTCAGCATCAGTCCAGCAGGAAGGGAGAGGGTGATAGCCCAAGCAGGACTTACCACAGCCGTACTCGAGTGTCTGCGAAAGCCCCAAGAAGCAACATGGCATCTTTTCCTAACTCCTCCTAACCTAGAGTCTATCCCAGGTTCTCTGTGGCCTGCGCTCAAACAGATAAAGCAGCTTCTTGCCTATGGGTAAAAGCTCTTGGCTCCCTGGTGGTGAGCTCACCAGTTTAAGGCAGTCTAACAGTGTGATTTAGTGTCCTGCCAAGCATTTTGCTTCCTTCTCTGCCTTGGGGGAAGAGAAGTGCCTGGCTTCAAAGTTTTATTGGGAAAAACACCCAGAATCACGTTGCTTTTGTGGCAACTATTAATTGCTTCCTGAATTTATACAGCATAAATAAAATAGGTTGCCAGAGAGTGAATTACCCAGTGGATAAATGGTGGGTCATTAATGTAGCCTTGACCCTGAACCCAGAGGATGATGTGAGATCCGAGAGAGCTCTCAAGAAATTTACCAGAACCCATTTCAGCTGGAGGTGATGTGTTTTAAATCCCCCTGCAACGCAAGGAGAGGAATCAAATTAGATAATAGTTTGCAGAAATCTTCTGGGCCCACAGCCTTGCTCAGAAGGATTTTATCCTCTTACATTATCGCCTTTGTGTTTCAGGCTATGATACAGTGGTACCCAGTGGAACCCAGGGTGGCTTTAGCTTTTTTCTCCCAAGGTCAGATCTCAAGCCCTTTGATACAAGATGCTCTGATGAGCGGGCACGCTCATCACTCTTAGTGTTTTGCTTTAATAAGTAGATTCAATTTCATCTTATTTTGAAGTTGAAGATCCTAACTTATGTATGTAAGTGAAGGCACATTCAGAATGAGGGCTGTCCACCCTGGTGTCTCCTGAGCCATTTTATCTTCTAAAGAAACTCAGGGTGTCATTGCCCATCGCACAGCTGCAGTAGCAAGAGTGTTCATCGTTTTTTGTGGATCGTTGTACTGATCTGGGATTTAAAGAAAGCAGAATCAAAACCAAACAAAAACAGAAGTGGAGACTTGGAAAATATCAGTGGTCAACGGGCCCCCAACTCCTATTCAAGGCCTGGAATGTAGACTCTGAACCCACGTAAATGCTGGGTGATTGTGGCAGACACCTGCAATTTCAGTACTTGGAAGGTGGAGACTGGGACCCTCCGAGCCAGCTAAGTAGCCAGTTGTCTGTAGGTTCATTTGAGAGATCCTGCCTTGAAGAGTAAGGTGGAGAGCAGTCAAGAAAACTTCAGCTTTGGGCTTCCACAGGCCTGTGCATGTTTATTCCTCCAATATGCATATTCTTCTCCTCACATGAACATACATGCATGCAGAGCACACAAACATGCAAAGGGGGAAACAACCTCAAATTGGGCCCTGGGGAGATGGCTCAGTGGATAAAGTGCTTGCCTTGAAAACATAAGTCACCTGAGATCAGTCTTCAGAACCTTAAAAACAAACAAACAAACAAACAAACAAACAAGAAGAAAAAAGCTGAGCATGGTGACTTGTACCTGTGATCTAAGTGCGTGGGAGGCAGAGAGAGGTGAATTCTTGATGCTCACTGGCTGGTCAGCCTAGTCTACTTGGCAAGTTCCAGATCATTTCGAGATCTGGTCATAAAAAGAGCAGTGTAGAAGGCTCCTTAGGAACAACATTCAAAGTTGGCCTCTTGCTTCTATGTGCACATATGCACTTGTGCATATACATCTGTACATATAGGTACCTGCATGCACATGAACTTATGTGCATATATACAAAAACTACAGAACTGGAAGTCTGTGAGCCTTTGCTTATGCACTCTTTTATCCTGACAGGGTCCCACAATTCCGAGCAGCCCTCTGGTGCACAGGATAACCCACCAGGTCAAGGGCTCAGTGTGCCTGGTCCAGACCCCAGGCGCAATGTTGACGGTCACATGTCCAAACACAAGCAGGCAAGTTTACTGACTTCTTAAGCAGTCTGCTACCTTAAGTAGGATTATTCAGTGCTCTTTGTCCATTTTCTTTCGTTTTTCATTTTACTAAACTCACCCTCACTCCTGAGCAGTACGCTGCACACACTGGAAGACAAATCACAGTCCCATAGGGAACAGAGACCTTATCCAGGCTTCTGGCTCATTGGGATCCAGGTGGAGAGTGGCTGCTGAGGAGAATGACAGGGACTGGGCTTCCCTCAGACACTCCATTGTCTGCCTTCCATGGTCTCCCATACTGTGAAAGGATAGGCACATCTGACTCCACAGCTGTTCCCTGTGTGTGACGCTGAGTTCTCCAGGAGCCCACCTGGGATGTTGGTCTAAACAAGTACAGAGCAACTGTAAAGTCTACCTCTAGCTCAGAGGCTTCGATATGAGCCTCAGCCTGACAATCTGTGCGTAGGTGCCCTTGCTTCTCTCCTCTGCCTAGCACCTCCCTCCAGCGATCTCTGGAAGAAGCTGAGAGGATCCAAAGGCCCTCCAGCCAGGAATGCACACTGTGAGGCCACTACCATAAAATGCCAAAAGGTTCTTTGATGCCAGGACACCGGGACTGCACATCTCGAAGATGAAACATTGACCGCCCGCCATGAAGATGGGTTCTGTGCTCTATCCCGTGCTCTGTGGTTAGCAATGCTGAGCTCTCAGCCTCCTGTTGTTCCTCCATCTGCTTCCACATCATCAGCTCATAGCATGAATCCAGGGCTAGGAAGGGGACATGGTGTGTGTGTTGCTCCTCTGTAGTTCAGTGTCCGCCTGCCTCTTTCAGTGCTATGGGGACTTCCTTCTACTTGCATGCATGTATACATATACAAGACAACACCATGTATGTCACAAACTCTGTTTTCTTCCTACCAGCAATGATAGGATCCCCTCTTCTCCATGTTACATAGAGCATGGGCAACAAGGGTGACTCCACCAAGGTCTACCTTGATCTCGGCACTCTACAAGAGACCCATAGTAAGACAGCATCCCTGTCTCTCTTGTCAGTATCCCAAACCTTAGTGTAGCAGAGTTTAGAACCAGGGCTTCTAAGGGGTTCTCTCCATCACTTCTGTGAGTGACACCCTGGTGAGGGTCAACTACCAGCTGCTGGCATCGAACTTCTAGAAGAAGGCAGAGGGATTTTTGTCGTTCATCTGAGTCAGGCATGGATATGCCTTTTCAAAGCCTTCCAGCGTCACTATAATGGTTTTGGGGTGTCTCCTACTGGCTGTAGGGGGCAAGTCCTCAAGACTGTCCAGTGAAATACAGGATTGTGGGACCCTGTGCTGAGTTGCAGACCTACGAGGAGTCCAGGTGACAAGGATTTACTTTTCAAGTATTGGATTAAGGGCCAAATACATCTCGACTTGGGTAATTTTCACACTGTTGGCTCCTTAGCTACAAGCAATTTTTCCTAACCTCCCTGTAATGCCAATTACCGCTGTTAGCACATACTTCAAAGCCAGTATTCAAAGTACAAAGCTTTGCTCAGGATTTCTGAAGTTTCTGTGCTGGTGTCCCCAGGGCTTTGCACCAAGGTTGGAGTGGGTGGAGATGAAAAGAAACACTTTGTCTAGAGCACCCTTGGTTAGCAGAGATGCTGGGATAGGGGAATTTAGGGGGAGGTGTGTGGGACCAGCCCAGAGGAGCGTGTGGGGGAATGTTGTATGGTCTCTTATATCTCTAGTGAGGGTGTCAGTCGGTAGGGAGAGGTGGAGCTAAGGATAGAAAGGAAAACCATAAGGATTTGATGGGGCAGGCCGAATTCATTGATCAGACATGACCATCAGGACATGACAAAGGAGACAAAGGCAGAGCTCTGGGCTGTCCTTTCTTGGACAAGGCATCTGAGTGTCACCTAAACTTAGAGATAAATGACAGAGGAAGGAACATCAGTTGGGCTACCAGCATCCAGGCTGTTGATAGTCATAGCTCCTGGCTTCACTGAGGAGGCTGTCTATGGCTGTGGTGTTTCTAAAGTACAGGGTGATGTCATGGGTTTCTGCTCTGTTAGCTGTACCCTTATGTTGTTGTTCTAATAACTACTGAGTGCCTCTTCCAATGTGCAAAGGCATGTTCATGCAGAACTGAGAGAACGTGAATATTGCTGAAAGGGCGAAGGCGCCGAGCCATAGAAGACTTGAGGGTCTAGAACCTCGAGTTTCTCTGGAAAGAGAATGAGTCTTCTGAATGAGAGGAAAAAGAGAGGTAAGGATATCGGCAGATACTTTTTAAAGATGAAACACGAAGGAAAAAAAGCACAGAAGAAGAGAAGCTAAGGTCAAACGGAAGTAAATAGGTCAATAAGGCAGAGGGCTTGGTGGAGGGGTGGTCAGTCTGTTATGGGGCTCCCCGATTCTGGGAGGCCTTTAAAAAAGGGTGACTTAGCAGACCTGGAAGTAACCTCCACCAATGACAAAAAGTACAAAAGCACAAAAGCGTGTGAATTGAGTTGTTGCAAAGCATTCTGGGAAGTCTGGTTCATAGAAGCAGATCTCTTAAAGGTTCTCCTGTTTCCCCTTTGCCAGGTTCACCGCTCTACCACCGCTGTGGCTGTGGTGACTGTGTCCATCCCCCCTCCCCCGCCCCCCACAACCTCCCAGCAAAGGCATCTCCCACTCCTATGGCCAGGATGGTAGTTATTTCTCAAGGAGGTGTCATTTTGTGGAGATGTTTGCTCAGGAGCTGGCTTGCCAGCTTCTTTATGCTTGCTACTAACAGTCCTTTCTATTCTCCCCTCCTCCCTCCTCACAGCCACGGAGCTCAGCCCTGACTTCTAAGGGCAGTGTGGGGATGGGCAGCTGAGGGTGATGCTGTGTGTGCTTATCTTCATGGACTCATGGAAGGATGCTGCTTTCAAAGGGATGCTCCCTTTAGAGAAAGGGAGCATATTCCTGATGTGTGTCCCTGTCCCAGTGTCCCTCTGTTCCCTGGCTTCCCTTCATCAGGAGAATGAGGATAGATATTTATTCACGTGGCCCTTGCCCTGTGTGGTGCCTCCCCTTTGATTCTGTCCTGTCTGTAACCACTGTCCTGTATCTTTAGGCACACTCTATGTTCTCTTTGGGTCCTGGTGACCATTGCCTGCCCTTATCTCTTCAGGCCCAAGGGTAGCAACAGTTTCCTGATTTTTCCAGTTCTGGGGTACCAAACTATCCTTTATGACGTCCCTTAAAACTCTTTCAATTCCTTTTCCCAAAATTAACCACAAGAGGAGAAAATCAAAAAGGAATGAGAGAGGTTACACACTACTGATCAACTATGAAGCTGGCTGTTCACTGATGAGTGTGGCTCTCCGTGAGGCTGCTGTGTTCTAAATGAAGTTGTCAGACAGGTTGAAGTGAGAGGCAGAGGAGGGGAGCCTATAGTTGAGGCTACATATCTCAACTGTGTGAACTAGAAGGCCACGGAGTGAAAATATGTGGCCAACTTTTTGTTTCTACTTCCCCAGACCTCTCTTGAAATTCTTCCTTATGGCATATGAATGTAAAAGGCTTACTTTTAAGGTTTGACCAGTGGGGCTCTGCATTTTCCCTTTGTCAGTGGGTTCCATGTTTATAATCCTGTGCAGGTTGAACTGTCAGGTAGGTTAGGCGATGTCTCCACATATTTTATCTGCTACAGCAGACTTGAAATCAGAGCTGTGTGACACCCTACCAAAACCCACCCTCCCTCGACCTATTTCTTTCTCTTGCTGTGCTAAACACAGTTGACCAAAAGCAACACAGGGAGGAAAGGCTTCATTTGCCTTTCACGTCCCTGTAAGTTTATTTATTTTTCACATGTAAATTGGGTTGGCTTACTATGACAGATAAAAGATCATCTGGTCACAAGTCATTGGCCTAGGCTGGTCACACTGGCATTCAGCCAGTTACTAGGAACTCCCCATTTTTCCTGTACGCTCCTCTCTCTCTCTCTCTCTCTCTCTCTCTCTCTCTCTCTCTGAGCTAGTGTTGTGATTGAAAACAACAATTTCTCTGTATTCAGTGAGCTCTTTTCCTATAACTCTTCCCAAACCCAGTATGAATTCCTGTTAGTTATTGTAACATAGAAAGCCAACCTAGAAATGTAGAACAACCACAGCTATTTATTTCGTTAATAAACCTGCAGTGTGGGCAGGGCTCAGGGTGTCTTGTCCATGGCTCTCTGGGGAAGGAAGCCTATTTCCAAGATGCATGTGGTCCTTAAGGTGGCGCTGGTTCTGGGTGGTCTGGGAGCTCTGGCAGGGCTGTTGGCTTGTGTAGTTGAGAGGTGGACATGTTCCCTTTCTGTGTGTGCCTTTGTGCATGAAGGGTTTCTTGGGCGTTCTGTTAATGTGGAGACTGGGTTCAAAACAGGAATGATCTAATAGAGAGGAGGTAGAAGCTGCTTGTCATTTCACACCTGGTTTGGGAAACTGTACAATGTCACTCCCAGATGCTCAACGAAGGGACACAGTCCCAGCCATTCCTTGGGAGACTCGACTGACTTACAACCAGATGATCATTTATCTGTCAGAGTAAGCATACCTGATTTATATGTAAAAAAAAAAATGAGCCGATCATGCAAAGAAATCTCTCCCTGAGCAATACCAAACACGGAGTAGTAGTGATCAGGACGTGTAAGCCAGATCAACCCTTTCCTCCCCGGGGTTGCTTTTGGTCCTGGTGTTTAGCACAACAATAGAAAGCAAGCCTGGGAGAAGGAGGGTGGATTTTAATGAGTTGTCACACAGCTCTGATTTCAAGGCTACCGTAGCAGACAAGCATTCAGGGAGTTCAAGACTCCGAAGAAGCTAGCAACAGCCTCTTGTAATAAGGCTTGGATTCAAGTTGTGCCTGTTGTTTATTGCAAAAGAATGCTGTCCATATGTCATGTTTATGAGGTGCTGGGTCATCTGCCGACGGGAAGAATGTTTGTAGCATGAGAATGTTGTGAACACTGAATGCAGCAGCTTTCAGGAACTGACTGTTTAGGGCGAGTGGACAGTTATCTTTTCACTGTCTGGATTTATTGTTTACTTTTTACAGAGGACGGGATGGGACAAGTCTTCTTTTTGGTACCTTACACAGAAGTATTTTTTTTTTCCTTGAGCAGAGTGTGTAATACTGTAGTCTGGCTTGTTGAGCTATGCCTACCTAACTCTAGACATGGGAACTTATGTTTTTTTTTTTTTTTTTTTTGGATTGCTGGTCTTCCTTGCTCATCCAGAACTGCCAGGGTCCTGGTTGCTTTTACATTCCTGTCTGTACAAGCTGTGTAGAGCCATGTGGGTAGTTGAGGTTTCTCCAGGCATCCAAAATATAAAACATGAGCTGAAGTAGTAAGAGTGGTTTGGTGGAATGCATCTAGGGGTAGGGGGCTTCGGCAAGGACAAGAGGAGACAGCGCACTAACAGCAGGGCTGTTGCTGGGGAAGGTCACAGGGCACCCGTACATCCTGCATCTCCAGTGGGATATAACAAAGGAGCTGACAGTCTGCCCTGAAGCCCCCACCAGAGGACTTGCTCAGTTTTGCCACTGGGAGTTCTTGCTGGGCAGAGGTGCCTTCCTTGCCAGGTTTTTGTTATTAAAGTTGATCCCATGTATCAGAAAGTGGAAAGCAAGCCTTGGAACTCAGCATCCTAGTGGGATTCCAGGCTAGCTCGCTAGCAGTGTGTGCCAAGGGCTGGGGGTGGGGAGTGTGCTGTGAGCTCTTCTCTCAGCATTCGGGAGCGAGCCCTCGGCATCACTCACTCTGTCAGGACATCTCAGTGGTAATCACTTCCAAATGGTGGTGGGTGGGGAGGGGGATCCCCTGCAATCACCCAAGGAATGTTGACTCAAGGCAGAAAGGGAGGGTTTCCAAGGGAATGGACAATAGAATATGAGACGTCTCGTGAGCCTCTCTTAGCATCATCTATAATAATATTCATGCCAACAAAACGGAGAGGGAGGGAATAGTGATGCAGAGTGACACTGAGTCTTATCGCTGACCCCGGAGGTGCTTTAAGGATTAACTGCTTACCTCTCAAAAATGATATGTTGCCCCCCCCCCAGCATCTTCTGAAATGGAAACCACGAAAATGTTTATTCAGGATCATATTCTGTCTCTAAATGGAAAGGTTGGCATAGTAAAAAGCACCCTTTTCCAGAGTTGGAGGCTAGCCTGGGCTATATTACAAATTCTGTCCACAAAACAAAAATCACCACCCCACTCCAATTAACTTTTAGACATTGTGCATGTCCCAAATTCACAAGTCTAGCCTCATATTGCCTCTTACTAGTCGTATGACTTCAATTAAGTCATTTAATATTTCCAAGCCTCAACTATCGTAGCTGTAAAATAGGTGTGGAGAACTATTTTATAGACTAGTTATAAGGTTTCAATGATACAACTTTGTCTGAAACTGAGTCGCCATGTAGGTGCTGAATACAGTTTAAATGACTGTATCAAAGGGGTTGCATCCTTCTTATTATCTTTCTTTAGTGGTCATGATTTCTTTAGCTCTTCCTAACGTGCTTGCAGTCTCACACGTCAACACTGTATTTGGAATTCATGCAGAGCTCTGCTGAATTCAGAATGATTTTGTTCATAGTAACCCTGACTGCTTCCACTTGTGGCTGATAAGCCTGATGCAAGAGGCACACTTGGCTACATGGCTTGTCTGCTGGGGGTTCAGCTCCCACCAGGGTATCTTGCTTTCCTTCCAGCATCTGGCTTTCCAAGGATTGACTCAAGATTCTTTGGAGCCCAGTAGCGTTTATATGTGAGCCAAAGACCAACTTCCCTTACTGTAAGTACTGTGAATATGACAATATCTATTTATCAGTATCAGACTCGGACTAATAGTTTCTTACAGAAACTGTCTTCTCCGTGTATTTTTCCTTTCTTCTATTTTTTTATACCCTACCTTGATGAGCAAACCCTGTAATCTCTTCTCTGGATGTTTGACCTGCGCAAGTGCCTCTGCCAGCCAGCCTTTGTGGAACCACGGAGAGAGGAGAAGGTATATTTGTAAGCAGGGTCAGTGGTCTTCACACACGTTGCTCTTCAGAGACTGTCTTCATTGACACCCAAACTCTAAGAGCCAGTTCAAACACAGAATTTTGAGTGAGGTTTGTGTTAATTCACAGTACATGTCTGTCCTTCTATCTGGGAGCTAGGCTTCTATGAGTGGGATTTTCCTGGAGCTGTGTATGAGGTGCCTGGATCATCTGACCTAGATGAGTGAGGCTGCCTACCTGAAAACTCAGATCTGTTACAAAGATACTGAAATCTGCAGGTTATAGGTGAATCAGTTGACATATCAAGACTAAACACCTGTATAGAAAGAGTAGCATTCATATGTGAGCCAAAGACCAACTTCCCTTACTAAGTTGTGAATATGACAGTATCTATTTATCAATATCAGACTCGGACTAATAGTTTTCTAGAATTCTTTCACCTATAGCATGATCTGTACGGAGAGGGTCTTGATGTCTTTGCTCATTGTGACTGTTGAATAGGCCCATTAGAAGTTAATGATTTAAGTTTTTCCATGGCCTTGGGCTTGTTCAAACCAACCATCCCCTCCTAATTTTCCCAATTTGTACCTTGGCTCTCCAAATTCTTGTTGGGTGTCATTCAGCATCTTTAGATATACAAGACCCAAGCCGTTTTTGGAATTGGATTTGGTGATGTTTTGATGGACAGTTATGAAGGCCAATAGTGACACCTAGATTGCTTTTCACCTGAAAGTTAGGACTCTGTCCTCACTCTTTCCCTCTCTGTTGTCTTTCCCCTGATTTTATCCCGATATTCAGAGAGGTGCCCCTGGCAAACATATCTCTTGTGCTGGTCGGTGGAATGAATTTAGTGCCATTTGTTCCACTGTCATTTATGGAATGAGAGGGAGAGTTTGGCTCATTTTGCTGGTGCTGCCTGTTGGCTTGCATGAAGCCACAAGGCTCTCTCATTACCACCATCCATATGCACAGACACAGCATCTGTCTTCTGCCCAAGAGGATACGGGGTGTAGCTGCCAGCAACTCATGGCTGAGACTTCTCTCCTGCTGGCCACCTCATGCTACATGCTGCATGCTGCTTGGGCATAGAGAGGAGAAGGAGGAAGCTGGTGGCTCTTCCAGCTTCCAATGAGACCCAGAGTGGCAAGGCTGCTGCTACTGGGAAACCAGACAAAAGCAGCCAGATCCCATTAGGATCTGTACCCCGGATGTACGTGGGTGTGAGAGAGATGAGTCCTTGAGGAGATTCAGAGGCCCAGCTGCACTACTGTGTTTGGGAGGGATTCATCACTATGTGATACAGATAAACCAAAACAGAAAAAAAAAAAAAAAAAAAAAAAGGCGCTGACAACTGGTTCGTCTTTTTTTTTTTTTTTTTTAACAGTATATTGGTTAGCTTTGCCAAGGAAAATTAGGGGCTTAGAGAGAGTGAGCATTTGTTTTTCTATTCACGGCTCTCTAGGCTGACCTGGACTTAGCTTTAGCTTTAGCTCCAGGCCTTGCATGGATTCATGTGTAGTCTCTACTTGCTAGATCAGGAGCTTCTTAGACATGTTGGCACAGAGGATGATAGAAACCAAACCACGTAGTCATGTTTCCCGATATTTGTGTGTCTGAACAAGTTGTACAAAGAAGTGCAGCATCAATGGAAGAGGGGGTGTCTATGTCAAAGGGACCTGTGGGAGGGGAGTCAGTGTTTAGATGATAAAGTATTATATCAAGGTAAATACCTGCAGGTTCCACTAAGTCCAAAATGAAGATGGAATGAACTGGTGAAAGGGGTTCTAAGGGCTGAAGGATGACTGATGAGTGAAGTGAATTTAGTTGAGGTTGGTGGGATCTAGGTACCAGCAGAGGCTGGCCAGAGAGAGGCAGACTTTTTCCTTTGTGTACTTCTGGCACAAGGACTATGTTGGTTTCCTTTTTCTTTTGCTATGGCTCTTGGTGGTTATTCTTATACAACTAGTATCTCTTCCTCAGGATCTATCTCTGCAATTTCTTTTCAATGCTTGTGTGTGTGTGTGGAGGGGGGGGGAGAGAAAGGTAGGTACACTTATGTGAGATGCATGTGGACAGTATCTCTCACTGGCCTTGGGTTGGGTCAAGTTGTTTTTCTTCTAAAGTAGTCCAGACACGTTTCTTCTTCTCAGAGCACCCATACTACGAAGGTCTCAAGAGGCAAGGGTTGGCAGTGGCCATGGGTGTAATGGGAAGTGGCCTGTGAAGTGATCAAGCAATGCACAGGTGATCAACACAACATGGAGTCAATTGTGGTTGATAGGGTGCGGAGAACATCTGTGACATTCAGAAGATGTGATGGCAGAGCAGAACTGGCAGACACTCCCAGGCTTCTGGGACACTGTGAGTAAAGGCATCAGAAGGAAAGGACCAGGTTGCCATTGTTGGATGGCAGAGGAAGAGACAGGTGACTAGGCAACAGAGGTCAGGTGAGTCAGACCCTGTAGGTTCTCGGGACTCATGTAAGGATCTAGAACTGAGGAGCCTTTGAAAGAGATGAAACGGGAGCACGATGTGCAAGAATTGTACTCTACTCATGTAAGAGCACGGGCCATGTTGCGTTAATTCTTAATTGTCTGAATTGAAAGGGTTGAAGTAAGGCATAGACCCAACAATAATTTCTAAGCCAATACTGCTGATCAAGATTAGAGGGGACATATGTTAAGTGATACGGTTTCCAAACAGAAGTTGTATGTTTTTAAATACTAATTAAGAAGTGATTGAACTAATTTTTATGGCTATTGTGTTCTTTCTGAAGTTGCAGAATAATCTTGGAGGATAAGACATTTTGGGGAGGGAAAGAATAAGACTTATATGATACTCACCCTGAGCCCAACACCTATCAAGAACATCCTGATTTCATAAGTTTGGCTTTATTATTGTTCTCACTTTATAGACGAGGAAACTGAGGCACGGAGAAGTTAGATTAAGAAGTTTCTCAGGGTGGTCCTGAGAACATGGATTCTCCAACTCTATTGTCATTTCCCCCCACACTCAGCATCCACTTACTGTATGAAGTGGTGTTCTCTTGTGATGTTTTCCTCCCTCTAGGCCTGGACTCTGCACTTTGGATGGAGGGTGTGATGTATTCTGCGTTGTAAGAAACTAACCTGCAAGCTGCAAGCTTTCTCATATACCAGTCATAACATGCTATGTAGAGGATTATGAAAGTTTTATGCTCTGTTGCTACTGCCTTGAAATCCATCCTAGGTCCCATAGCTAGGAGCGAGGTCATTTCAATTTTTTTTTAAATTTTGGTCAGAGAGGGTCTTAAAATCCCACAAAGGACTGAGCATGTGCGAAGCGGCTTCGTTCCTGGTGTTATTTTGACCCCTTATGTTTCTTTTTAGTATCCACCCGCTTCCCATCATGTTCTACCTCCTGGGGACCCAGAGGGCTCGTGGTCTGAGTGAAGAATAGCTGCCTACAGGCTCAGGCCATGTCTAGAGGAAGAAGTCATTGGGCTGCTGAAGCCAAGTCCGTGACCAGCATGATCCCAGGGGGGGCGAGCAGTTTGTGGTTTCTTGGCCACTCTTCCAGCTGAGGAATGCATTTCCCACTTTTCATCTGTCTTACACTTTTGTAAAATCTGACGAGGATCCATGAACAACCCAAAGCACCAGAGTGGGCACAAGGTCAGCCAGCCACAGACCAGTTCCAGCCCCAGCATGGTAGGAGTAAGTCAGATGCCACCGTGAACCATGGAAACCGAAGGAAGGACAGGAACTGGGAGTCTGTTCCATGTTCACCTTCACATTTTCGAGCATCTTGGAATTCTCTGTTTTGTATTGTAATTTTGGCATGAAAAGGCTATTCTCCCTAGCTCAACATTCCTGGTTTGGGATCAAGATGTGTGGAAATTGTGCATCGTCTTCTTGTTCAAGCCTTGAGAAGCCTAGAGGGGTTCATTATGGTTATTTATATTGTAGCATTTCAAAGAAGATTGGAGGCTATTTAAAAGGAAAAAAAAATACAATAGAACGATGGAAAGAGAATGAGGTCACGATAGCCATGTGATGAGGGGTGTGATGTGGAGCAAGAAGCACCCATCCCCCCCACCCCACCCCAATACAGCTAACCAGAGTCATTTTAGTAGAGCAGCTAAAACCCAATTCAGAGCTTCCCGGAAGCTAAGGGAAAAGCAACCATGATGATTTATAGGCAACTGGTACCTACTTCTTAGGTGGAGAAAGAGAAACCATCTCTTCCTGCTTCTCACTAGGATGGGGTTCAGGCAGGATTCCCACGGCATCAGTCCACATCTGTCTCCAGACAGTGATTGTGTACCGTTGACTGTAACTGCTCAATGGTGCTACCATGACTCCAACAGTCAGGCAGGGAAGGTGGAAGGGGATTTGACACAGACACCAGGGAGGACAGGAACAGAAGCTGACAACAAGGGAATGGAGCCTCCCTGCTAAGGGCAGGCCTTTGGTGAGAAGACAGGGCTGAAGGGAGGGGTGTCAGCATTATCAATAACACTGCAGAACATTCTCTTCTTTCACAGTACCATGGGATGTGGGGGACAGAAAGGGAGAAGCAGGAGACCCCGATTGGCGTCTTCCATACTGATCAAGTGTTTGTTTGCATGGCCCTAGGAAGGTCACTGAGTTTTGTTGTAGCGAAATGTGCAGTTTCTCCTGTAATGTGGAGTGCCTTGCAGTATCTGGGGTCTACAGTGGTCCACGAGACGAAGTAAGTCATCTCAGAAAGAGGCAGCTCATCCTGAGAAAGTCAGGGCTTTCCCAGGAGGAAATAACCTGGTGGTCGTTGAAAACAAAGAAAACCAGAAAAAGCAAAGAGAACCTATGTGTTCATTTACTGGCTGTCCCTTCTGCATCCATCTCCTCCCGCTCTCTTCTGTCTTGGCTTTCTTCTTTCAGTTCGAGCCTGGCTGCCATTTTTAACACTGTAGGAACATATTTAGCGAGGTGTTCTCACTTTTTTTTTAAAGGCCATATTCTCTCAGGTTCGAAGCTGTTTGTCTGTGTAAACAGGGAGGTGGGCACTTCTTAGAATAGGCAGATGACAAACAGTGGTTTCCAGCCTCTCCTTGCTTTCTGTAAGCATGTTTTTATGTAGGCTTTCAGAAGAGCCCCATCGGATGTACAGGGCCCAGGATCATGATGAATGCAGTCAAACATGGAGTCACAAACTCATTTAAACCGTTATGAGATTTGCTTCTTAATTAAAAAAAGACAATCACACGGTCTTCAGGCATGAACTCTGTAGCTGGCAATATCGTGTCATGCGGTCACAAGGTGGCCATGCCTGCTAGGTTTTGGAGAAACCATGGTGTGTTGCAGAATTGTACTGACAGGTGTGTGTGTGTGTGTGTGTGTGTGTGTGTGTGTGTGTGTGTGTGTGTAGGGGAAGGGTGTTAATTTGGACTAGATTTGGGATGAACCAATGCTATGCTGGGTGGAGACTTTGTTGTTTAGCCACTCATGTGCCAGGTGGGAGGGCTGGCAGGTGGGAGTGACGGCCAAATGGAACCAACCCTGAGAAACTTCATAGTGTAGAGGGGAAGGGATATTAAAAAGATGCACCAGGGGTTTCCACAGATGGCATGATGTGGCTGCTCCCGTGGCTTCTCACCAGGTTTGGAAGTATGCTAAGCCGGTCCTGAGAGCTGATAGATTTGAATCAGGACCATGCCTATTCGCACAGTGGGCAGTGAGGAAAATTTTGCTCTGAGGGAAAGGAAAAGAGGCATCTGGGCTCTGTTTTGTTAGATAATGAGCACTCATCGGACTGCCTTTCAAATTCTTTGGTCCTCAAGGACCACTAAGAGACTCCCAGTTGATTTCTACTGGGTACTAACTCCCTCTGTAACATACCTGGGTCTCTGGTCATCCTGGGATTCATAGCTGAAAAGAAGCAGGTGGGATGAGGAGGGGGAGAGAGTTCTGGGCATTTCTACAATATTATATGCAAGTGCTCTGCAAATAAAATGCAAATTAAACCCAAGCGCTCCAGCATTGAGCAAAGGTGATGCAAATTTGCTTTTAATTTCTCTTCTGTGCAGTTGTAAGCACTGCCAAGGCACCCAGGAGTTATCATGGGGCACAAAAGAGCTGAGAACCTCAGGGAGGGGCTGAGGCTGTTTTGCACTTGGTCATGAACTTGACCCTTGGGTCTTCTACTATGCTTTACCCATAAAGTGCTAAACCCCAGGGGAAAGCTGGTAAGATTCACTTTCACACCACACTTCTCTATGAACTTAGGAGACAAGGGTGACCTTGAAGAAAGAAGGAGAGAGCACCTAACCTGGGTCAGCTCACAGCTTGGATAGAGAGGAAGGGAGAGTTTGAAACTGTCTTGTGGGTTGGCTTTGAGGATGAACTTGGAAGCTGTCCAAGGTGAACATTAGAGATGAGAAAGCCCTTTGCAGAAGGTCAAGAGGAGAGTTAAGAGGACAGGCTACACATCAGATTGGAGATTGTGAGCACCTTCTTAGTTGGTGTCAGGATCTAGCAGCTCTTAGCTCAAAATGGTTTGGTGGGAACTCAGGATGTCACCCCCGGAGGGCTGTATGGATGTCAGGCACTGTATAGTCAGGGTACTGGTCTGGGACAAACCACATCAGAGCTGTGTGACTCTTTACACAAGGTGTGGGGGAGGAGGCTCCTGACCCTGTGGCACTTTTCCAGATGAAGATGAAGAGTCTTCACTAAGCTGACTCATGTGTAAACTGGTGACCAGACCATAGTGCTGAGTCAACTTAGAATTCTCCTGCCCGGGCAGCGGGGGAGGAGTTCAGAGGGAAGAGGAAGGGATGCGATAGATGAAGTCAGAGGTCAGGAAGAGTCAATTGCCACGTCCTACACACCGCAACTAGTAGAGTTGGTAAAATAATCCTTTCTCTGAGCATTTCTTGGTTGCCATGTTATCAGCTCTACGTGTAAGCGCTCCAGGAAAGAAATGTTTTACCGTCCCTGAAACTGAATTATTAAATGGGGATTAATGTGGTGTTGACTTTTCTTCATGGCTGATTTGCAGTATAAACTGGGTTTAAAGCATCTTTTGCTAAACCTTCTGGATTTTAGTAGGCAGGCCCTGGATGAGCCATTCATTAAAGATTTCATGCTGATGTTATTTATTTAGGCTTTGATGCCCTTTTTTTCTGCTTTCCTTCCTCTTCTATTCAATAATGATATCTTCCAGGCAGAGAGTACCTTCCGACCTGGGGCATTAAGGGCTTTCTGTGATAGAGAGCGTGGCCTGATGTCCAGTTTCTTGGCTGGAAATCAGATAACTGCGTTCCCCCGTGTCTAGCTGCAGAGCTCTGGGACCGGTAGCTATAGCCGAGTACTCTCTGTTTGGCACATGCTTCTCCAAGCTGCTTGATGAGACTTCAGATCCATGAACCGGTGGATTCTCCGCTTCATTTTGATCTTATACATCCAGAGAGAAGCCATACAGATGTATATATGTCTACCACCAACCACACTCTCCCCAGCACACAGATACTGAAGCAGGAGGAGGGGTCGGGTTCTTGGGGCTGACATAAGCTAGAAGGACTATGGCTTTGTTTTCATGAGTTTGAGCATCCTACTCTTGGACAAATTATTTCACCTCTTTGCATCCAAGTTTTTTTTTTTTAATATACAAAAGAGGAGAAGGTAAAAATACTCATTGGCATCATTATATTAATTATCTCTGTAAGGAGCCCAATATCTAGTAGATGTTCAGTATATTTCTCCTCTCATGTACAGGCTCAGGTTATATAGCTGGAATCATAATGTTGGCTCCAAGCACTTTAATGCATTGGCCCTCCTTGATCCTGCAATGTCCTTTTAATCGTTGTTATTAGTCTCCTGATTTTATTACAATAATTTACTAAATAAATAATGGTTGATTATTTTGGTTGTTCCCCAAAGCAGCTCTTTCTGTGGATCTAGGGGTTCAGGGTAATCTAGACCTTGTGTGAATTCATAGCAGAAAGTGCTGCCTTGATTTCTTCTAGAATGATCTGAGATTTTTTTTGGCAGTACTTTTCATGGGCCAATACCCACATTCCAATATGGCACACACAGTGTTAATATCAGTCCTTGGGTCCTATCAAGCATGCATACTTGCATCCCTTTCTCCTGGATGAGTGTCAGAATCCCAGTCTGCTACTCTGTGGCTATCCTGCTCTTCCTGGAGGATGGGCAGGCTCCTCCCTTTGGTCCACAGCATCTTCCTTAGTTTCAGAGTATGCCTCTTCTCTGACCAGTCCACAAACCTCTCAGCTGAGATTTGCCTTTGGGCCCTCAGAGCTGGTTCAGCCTTCAGGTGACAGAGGTCCCTTCTCAGCTCAGATCTCTCCCAACCAAACTTGCTATAGAAAGAAGATATACCTCTCTGGAGGCACAGATGTGTGGGATACAGGCATTCCGTTCTCAAAAGGCTGGGAAGATGCTGGATTGGGCACCAGGATCCAAGAAGAGCCTTTTAGGAAACATTTAAAGTTCTACACTTGTCCGGTACCAAGCTCTGCTTCAGGGAGCACTTTGTATTTTCTCTGGTCCATGAATCTGCTTTCTTGGCTTCAGAGACCAGAGCCATCTTGGAATGGGACAGATGCTGGGTGAGCACTGTCTTGCTTGGTGCAGTGGCTGGGCTTGGGTACGATTTTTGTTTTTGTTTTTGTTTTTTCGAGACAGGGCTTCTCTGTGTAGCCCTGGCTGTCCTGGAACTCACTCTGTAGACCAGGCTGGCCTCAAATTCAGAAATCCACCTGCCGCTGCCTCCCAAGTGCTAGGATTAAAGGCGTGCGACATCACTGCCCGGCATACGATTTTTTTGTTTGTTTTTTTTTCAAACAAGGAAGCCGAATTAACCTTCAGTATTCAGCTTTGATTTTGATGGTAGGCTTGGAAGGAGCACAGGAGGTCGAGGCTTCCTCCTGGCTCCATTGGATTCCTTGGCGATTGTTTGGGACGAATCTCAGAAAGGCTCATTTAAGGTATATCCTGGGAGATCAGGATATAAGCCTTATGGGCCAGGGGTCCTCTGGGGATCTCCTTTTTGGTTTTGCCATTGTCCACCCTCTCTCCAGTCCATTCGAATCTCTACTATTACCATCCATAATGGAGTGTCTATGAACCTGTAAGAGTTCTACTGCTGTCTTGATATTGAACATTTAGTATTCTGCTCTGTAAGTGCAAAGTGGGGACATGCAGATATCTAAGATATCTAAGTTCTTCCCCTCAGTGGGAGTCTAGACTAATAAAGCTGCTACAGCTTCATAGTTTCTGGTTGAGATGAAGGATGCATTTCATCTTTGGGGAGCTTTATTGATGCCCAGGTTCTGCTCCGACCAAGTACATCAGAATCTCTCCGAAGGTGGCCAGAGCACCCAAGGTTTACAACACTACCCTAGCAGCCGGAAAGCCTTGAATGTAGTCTATGAAATAGCGGTTTCTAGCACTTGTGGGCACAAACGGGCAGAAGTGGGGAAGGTCAGAGTGAACAGAGGTAGAAACACAGTTTTACACATTGCATTCTCCTCTCACTTGGGACCTAGTATCCTCCAGTCATATGCTGTTTTTTTCAAGTGGCTCAGAAGAAATAAGCCTGTTCGTTTCAAATACCCACCTCTGCTAAGCACACTGGAGTCCTTGACAATAATACTGATACTTCCTTAGGATGGCAAACTCAAGCATGCCCTGAGAGGGACCTCCCAGACTCCGCCCCTGCCATCTCTGTGACTTCTTCAGATCAGGATCGTGCCTATGTTACTCATCTGCCTGTCCTACACCTCTTCATTGAATTAACTCTTTCCCACCTTGGAAGCCCAGGCTAGACCTCTTCTTTTGTTCTAGTTGAACCTTGAAGCTCGAGAAGCCTCTCACATACCTTTCTTTCTTTCTTTCTTTCTTTCTTTCTTTCTTTCTTTCTTTCTTTCTTTCTTTTTTTTTAAAGTAAATAAAATCTTTTAATGTTTATTTTTTACTTTTTTTTACTTTTGTTACTCAAGGTCTATTAGAGAAACACATTTTATTTTATTTTTCTATTTATTTATTTATTTATTTATTTATTTATTTATATCTACATTTCAAGTGTTATCCCCTTACCTGGTTTCCCACCTCCTGGAAACCTTCTATCCCATTTCCCTCCCCCTGCTTCTATGAGGGTGTTCCTCCATCTACCCACCCACTCCTTGTCCTTGTTCCCTTATACTGGGGCATCTACCTAGCCTCCAGAGGGCCAAGGACCTCTCTTCCCATTGATGCCTGACAAGGCTGTCCTCTGCTACATATGCAGCTGGAGCCATGTGTACTCCTTGGTTGGTGGCTTAGTCCATGGGAGCTCTGGGGGATCTGGTTGGTTGATATTATTGTTCTTCCTATGGGATTGCAAACCCCTTCAGCTCCTTCAGTCCTTTCTCTAACTTTTCCACTGGGGACGCCCATACTCAGTGCAATGGCTGGCTGTGAGCTTCCAGCTTTGTATTTTTAAGGCTCTGGCAGGGCCTCTCAGGAGACAGCTATATCAGGCTCCTTTCAGCAAGCATTTCTTAGTATCCACAATAGTGTCAGAGTTTGGTAACTGTATCTGGGATGAATCCCCAGGTGGGACAGTCTCTGGTATTCACTGTCTCAATGTATCTTTCGAAGAGAACAGTATGTAAAGGTGGACATTCGATAAGTGGAGGAAGAGGAGGATGGAGAATTTATATAAGTTTCATTCATTACGGTCCAGAGAAAGTTGACGTTCTACTGAATTTCTAAACGTGACCACTATTCTCACCAAACCTCTTCAGTGTGAAGCAGTATTTAGAATAAAGGAAGAATACATATGAACATCTTCCCCACTGTTCAACACGGTGCCCCAGACCTGTCTCACAGCCTCCAGATCCATCTGTTCAATTGGCTCTTAACAGCTTGTGAACTTTCGATCGATCCCTGCTCTCCTGACTGCCACTGGGAGGTGCTTTTCTCCGGGGCCTGGCAGAGATCTGACAGGGTTGGGAAATTCTCAGCAGGGACACGTGTCCCTCTGAGCTCTGGTAAAAGCTCTTTTGCATTATCTCCTGCAGTGAAAGTGACTCTACTGTCACATATAAGTGTGGTGAATTGTCCAGCCTGTGCTGAGTGTGTGCTCTTTGGATTGGTGGTTTTGATGCAGATAGTCTTCTCCTCGGGAAGGCTTGGGAACTGGGAAGAAAAATGAAATGTTGGGCTTGACAAGGCGCTGTAATTAAGTTGTTTCTCTTTAAAAAATACTCCTATCTGATTATTAAAGGACCACTCATTTATCATAACAAATTTGCAACATACGAAAAGACATACAAAATTAATCTGCCATCTTTCTATCCAGAAATAATTAGTGTGACCGTTTTGGCACCTACCCTCTCGTGTTTTCTTTCCTTTTATGTGCTGGCCATATATTTTTATGAGAATTGTATTGTGCCTCATATTTTATAATCCTCTTCTATATTTAACAATCAATCAAGACCACTTTCCCATGTCACTGAAAGTTCAATCATGGTTTCCAACATCAATTTAAATGACTTCATAGTATTAATTAAAATTGATATATTACTTTGGCTGGTGATTGGACATCAATGTTCTTTCACTCTTTGGGGATTCATAGCTGAAGCTGCTGGATGAGTTGTAGATCCTCTATCCTCTCTAATTGCACATAAATGTTCATGTGCCTCGGACGTCTATGAGGAGGCAGACCATAGGAAGAAGAGATCTTCTCTCAGATACACAAAGGCTTAATGGTTGACAGGCCAACACAGATAAAACATTTGCTAAGTTTGAATTCATAGGAAAGAAATGTTAGAGTGTAAATGATCTGTACATATTGGGGTGTGTGTGTGTGTGTGTGTGTATGTGATGCTATTTCCAGGTAGCCTTCTCAGGGCTCTGAAGTGTTTATATAACTACCAGCCATAGCAAATTTGACTTGATTCTCTGTCCTGTGGCCAACTTTGTTCAACCATGACCAACACTGGGTATTTCCTCTTTTGAGATTTATCATAAAGTTATTCCTGGCTGTAACGTCTCTTTGCTTATAAGCCTCCCCCCCTCCAGCATGTTTGATGCTCGAAACACACATTTGTTCCTGAGGCCACGTCCCTTGCTCAGTTGTGCGTCCACTGTCGTCGTCTCTCCTCACTGTCTGCGCTGCTTTGCATGGACCGCCTCGGTTTCTTCATCTGCAGCATAGGCATCTCATAATAACAAGGCCCACGTGTTCACCGAGAACCATCGAGCAAGTCCATGCCTGCCCAGAGTACTGAATGCTATGGCTGGCAGGTTACTTGTTGACATTCTGACTCTACTGTGATTGTGTTGGGAGGGTGTGAGGTCATGAAGGCTCCACTCTCCTGAGGAGGAATGGAAGTCTTCTAAAAGGGCCTCAGGAAATCTCATCATTCCCTCTCCTCTGTGCAGATACAGAAGGAAAGTACTGTTCATGTGCTACAAAGAGGACCTGATATCAGACTCCACGTCTAACTTAAGTATGGTCTTTGCAGCCTCCAGAATTGTGAGGGATAACTACTTTTCCATTATAAGTCACCAGAATCCAGTATTTCATTATAGCAACTCAAACTGATGAAGACAGGGAACCAACCTGATAGCATCCTCTGATCTTTTCTGTGCTTGAGCTGTAGTTGTGATACTGAGGACTGTGGGCTTTACCGTTGTGAAAGGTTCTTAGTGTCCACTTGCCTTGGCTTTCTTATCCTACAGCGTCCAAAACAAGGTAGGAAGGACAATATGACTTATCTACAGGGTCAGCAATATGGCTTGATGAAAAGGTTATTCTAGGGACCAACTGTTGTATGTTATAGTTCAACTTTGATTCCCATGTGTTCACTGAGATCCAGCGAGCAAGTCCATGCTTGCCCAGAGTACTGAATGCTATGGCTGCCGTGTCACTTGTTAACATTCTGACTCCATTGTGATTGTGTTGGGAGGGTGTGAGGTCATGAGAGCTCTACTCTTCTGAGTAGTAATGATGTAATTATTTCTGTTCCATCGATATCACCCATCAAACAGAAGACTCAAATGAAAATGGGAAAAATCAGAATCCTTAGTTAATTGGATAATTTTGTCTTTTATTTCCTGTGAAGTCACCTTCTATATTATTTTAGCTCGGTACGGTTTTTTGTTTGTTTGTATTTGTGTATGCACGTATGCATCCATATGTGTAATCTGTGAGAGTGCATGCTTGTGTATGTGTGTGTATGCATGAATGTTGGTGAGTATGCACTTGGCTGTGCATGTGGCAGCCAGAGGTCAGCATTGGGTATCTTCTTGGATTACCTTATTTTTGAGATAGCATCTGTCCCTGAGGCTAGAACTCACCGATTGACAGACTGGCCAGTGAGCTACAGGGATCCTCCTGTCCCTCTTATTCTCAGTATAGGGTTACAGATGCAAGCCCTCATGCCCAGCTTTTACCTGGGGTCAGAGTCTGCTTTACTTTACTGACTGAACTATCTCCCTGGCCCCTTTCTTTTATTGTTGAGTTTCTGTTGATAATTTCACCCACATACATAATGTACTCTGGCTATACTCCCCTACTCTCTTTTAACCTTCATCTTTTCCCTACAATATCACATTCTAATTCTTAGTTGTATTGTTTTGTGGACCATTAGGTGTGAACTGAAGCTATGCCTGGGAGCTTGGTGAGATCTGCAGTGGGCACAACTGGCAACAATGACTAGACCCCTTACCAGAGTCTCTTGGTACCCAGTATTTCAGCAGTAAGGGGTAGGATCCATGAACCCTTCCCCTAATCCATGGATTATTATTGACAGAGCCAGCTAGTACATAAAGCGCTGGTGTCTGTGAGTTCATGAGCGCATTGGCTATGCTGTGAGTAGAGATGGCTCACAGTCTTTCCTGTCTTTCATCTCTTACATTCTTTCCACCTCTTTGTCTGCAGTGTTCTCTGAGCCTTAGAGTGGATGCTGTAATTGTTTTGCTTAGCATTATCCTGTCACTTATTCTTAGCATCCTGGGCGTTCACTGCCATAGACTTAGAGAGGCTGCTCTGATTAAGGCTAAAAGTAGCAGTTATTGGGTTTGTGTTGAACTACAGTTACCACACAGAGCAGCTGAGTACATGTTTTCTTTTCTTCTTAGTGCGTGTATATGACAGTATGCATGCGTGTACACGGAAGTGCACGTGTGTGCATACATGTGAGTGCAGGCTGTGGCCGAACATTGATGTTGGGAGCCTTCATTAGTCATTTTCAACCTTATTCTTTGAAGTTGGGTCTTTCAGTTGAACCAAGAGCTAAATGATATAACTATTCTAGTTAGCCAGTTTGCTGTAGGGATTGTAGGAAATCCCCTGTCTCAGTCTTCCTAGTGATAGGGTTATAGGAGGACCACCATACCCACCTGGCATTAATTTGCCTTCTGGAGATTTGATTTCCAGCCCCCCCCCCCCCCAACTACACAGCAAGCCACTTATCTAACAAGCTCTCTCCCAAGTCGCCTTGTGTTTTATTGTTTGGGTTTTTTGGTTGTTGTTGTTGTTTTGTCTTTTGAAACACAGTACCTTGTATCCCAGGATGACCATAAAATTACTATATGCAAATAGTTAGCGACCGTGAGCTTCTTAATCTCTTGCTTAAGTCTCCCAAGTACTGGGTTGTAGGTGTGCATAGCCATCTCTGTCTGGCTCAGTAAGTTTTTGATGATAACAATGAGTGTGCTAAGTTAATCCCAAGACACTAATTTGGACAAAGAATCATCTTTGCCCTTGAGTTTCCTGGGACTTGTTTTCTGTCTGGACCCCACTGCTTTGTGCACATCTTCCCAGAATGAGCAAATGAGTGGGAACTACCTAAAGGAAATAAAGGGGATGGTTGATACTGCCAGGCACTGTCAAGTACAAACCTTCCCAGTCTTATAGCTAGCAGGCAGGTGGGCAGACTGAGGCTGAAGCCTCAGCACACCTGCTGTCCAGGTGAAGCAGGTGAGGGGATGCTACTCGCAGGCACCTGCCCCAGCACTGCCTTCTCTGCCTCTCGCCTATTTCCATTCCCTCTCTCCACTGCTTCATAGAGCATTGGCCTCTAGTCCTTGTTCACTTTCCATGGCTTCTAGTGCTTGTCTGTGTGGTTCTCAGGACTTAAATAATGAAAAATGTGTGTCTCCAAGGGAAGGCAGCCATGAACCCAGAGACCCAACCCTAAACGAGTGTAGCCAATAGCCACACTCATTCTGACCCACTTCTTAAAAAGAAAGCAAAGCACTTAGCAGCTTGTAGGATAAGCAATACTTGATTCTGCTTTTGATAGTTCTTTTGTGTTGTCTGCCATTCAAAGCCCAAGTAGATGACTGCATCCCAAGCATCCCTACCCAGCATAGACCATGGTTGGTGCAGAACCTCTGATTCAGAGCACAGCTCCAAAGCTGAGCTCTACTACTTACTAGCTGGACGATCGTGAGAAGGTTAGTTGGGAATTCCTTTTGCCTCAGTTTCTCCCTCTATAAAATGGGGATGAGAACAAACCTCATGGGGTGAAAGTGAGGAGTATACAAATTGTTGTTTTTGAAATGTTACTTGCCACTATCATTCAGCCTTAGGCATCACCACTGTCTTGAATTCTGGTGACACTTCTCAGAGCAGTGGCTTTCAGTGTGGCCCCTGGACCATCATGAACACCTGACCTTATGCTAGGAAAATCCATTTGGTCATAAATCATTAGATTTTTTCCAGTTCACTTTCTTCATTCTCTCCATAAAGGAGCTGAGGTGCAGAGAGGGGAGGGGCCTAAATCAGTGGTCAAGAGGAACCAGGTGGAATGAGGCAGTCTGGAAGAACTAGGTGGAATGAGGCAGTCTGGAGCTTTGGATGATGCTCTTCACACCCAAGCCAGTGCCCAGATATGCTGCTGCTTTGAGGCAGTGGTGTTCACGGCATCAGATAGAATACAAGTGATAAAACAAAGTGGTAAAACCACGCAATGATACCACAAGGCTTCAAAGGTACTTCCTGCGTGCTTCTTCATTCTGACCGGCTAGTTCTTGTCGCCGTTGGCTGTGCCAGACCTGTTTTCACCCCTTCTAGGATACCCTATAGAAGCACAGATTATAAGCAGGCCCTTGTCATTAGCATCTCAATTGCTCATGCTCAGCTATCAGATGGGTACCAGTGCTGAGGAGGGTGGCTGGTGATGCCGTCTGTTTGTGGGATAACTGGTTATATTATTTCTTGGGTCTTATGTTGGTAACATTAAGCCTTTGCTTGCTGTTTGATGAACAGGGGGTAGGAGGGTATATAATGGTTTTTAAGCAAAAGCTGGACATTAACTTAGCAGATATACTAGGGGCAGATCATTAGAACAAAGGAGCCCTGTAGTCTCTATTCCAGTAGTACTTAAGCTTTAGCATGCATTAAAATGGTCTGGAAGGCTCATTAAGACATAGATGTTTGGGATGTGAGATGCAGTGGGTAAGAATGCCATTTCTGACTTTTTCCTAGGCCATGTGAATGGTTCAGGGGACCACACTTGATGCTCTAATGTATTTCCAAAGCTCATGGAGCTGTCTTCTTTTTTTGGCAAGGTCTTCTTTTATGTAGTTCAGACTGACCTCAATCTTACTACATATCTCAGGCTGTCCTTGAATTCACAATCCTCTGCTATCATGTGCACATTACCATACCTGGGTATGGTTTCTTAATGTTTGTTGATAGTACAGTAAGATCTTGTTACAAGGTATTCCCCCAGGGTCTGACCAATGGAAGGCTGAAAACGTCCCTTGTTACCTGTGTTCCCTTTTTTGGGAAAAGTGTCTATGCAGATATGATTTGAACGATTCATCTGGATATGAGACATAATTCTGGAAAGTGTGGGTGGGCCCTAATGTCCTCACAAGTGGCTTTCCAAGAAAGGGGCACGAAGACAATGTGGAGGCAGAGGCAGAGATTGGAGCGATATGGCCACAAGCCAAGGAATGTTGGCATTGGCTGCTACAGCAGCCTGGCTCTGCTGGTTCTTTTCGTTTTGGCCTTGGGAAATTGATCTGTCTTCCAGAATGCAAGAACAGATTTCTGTAGCTTTAAGATGTGGATTTTGTCAGGGAACACAGGAGCAGGTGCCCTGATGCCCACTCACCTGGTGCATAAACAAAGGCCTTGGATATACACACTCGAAATATTCCCTGTGAGTTCATTGGTAAATCGCAGTTACCAATGCTGGGGTCGGTGCTTTGTTGAATTATAGTTAGTCAGTCAGGGTGAACCACCATTGGTAGGATGTTCACTGCCATTAGTGAGAGTGTGCATGGGAGAAGACCCAGAGTTTGCCAAGCTCTGCTGGTGACCTTGGCTGTCCTGTGGCCCTTGGAGACAGGTGTGGGTGTGGGTGTGGGTGTGGATGTGGGTGTGGGTAGAATAGCCTCCTTTTCTATATGAACAAGACTTAGGAGATGTACGCGATCACAGCATCTTGGACTCAGCCCTCTGACTATGTGCCCAGGGAATCCCAAGAAACAGGCTCAATCTCACCTTGACAGCTGTTGTGACTGTGTACTCAGTGGGTGTCACTCAGTGGGTGTCACATGGCTTCGCTGTCAGTTCTGAGTTTTTGGAACTGGAATCAGGAACATGTTATGACCCAAATTTCTTCAGATTTGTGATGAAAGAAGAGGCAGTAAAATTATGCCTGAGAACCCCATCTATAGGTCTTCAGAGTCCTATATCCCCAAACATCTGCCTTTGGGACAGGCTTGAGTGACAAATAGCCCTAAGCACGTGACAGTGCTGATGTCTGATGTCAGTCCTCAAAGGACCCTTCTTAGAGGACTAACTTAGTAGGGCTACTTTTCCTGTGTAACTTATTAAGGCAACTAGCTCTTATTCTCTCTCTCTCCCTGTCTCTGTCTCTGTATCTCTGTCTCTGTCTCTCTCTGTCTCTGTCTCTCTCTCTTTCTGTGTCTTTTTAAGAGACATCCACATTTCTTTTGAGACAGGGTCTCTCCCTGACCTGGGACTCATCAGCTGGCCATCGAGCCTTTAAGCTCCACCTGTTTTACCATTGCTGGAGTTATAAGAGCATCACTAGGCCTTTATTTTTAAAGTGTGGCTTCTGGAAGTTGACTCAAGCCGTTGATCAAATGAGCTATCCCCCTTTGTCACCGCCAGCCTTCATTCCTCACCAGCAATCAGTGTAAAGCAGTTAAGTAGATGGGTTCAGTGGCTTGGGTCAACTGCACCTTCTCTCTCCCAACTCCAGATGGACACACAACTGTAACTTCATAAATGTGACTACAAACGATTAGATGAAGCCACAGGTCAAAGAACCTCAAGTCTCCGCTGTGGGTGTTTTATAAGACACCCCATAAATGCCCCGGGGCCGAGGACTGTTTGCTCTGTCTGCAGTATGCAGCTGCCAGCCAGAGTGAGTCCCTCTGCCAATTGGATACCACCTAGTGATTTTTATGGTGCTGATTGGAAAGGAAATTTGTGCAGGAGATCACTTCCTCTGTTTTAATTAGAGTCCTGAAACTGTTTGCCTCAAGCCCAGGTCTGCCTCTGAGAATCTATAGCAGGCTGACTCGCCAGAATAGCAGTCAGGTGCTGTGAATTTTAAATATCTGGAGAAGGTTTATGGAGAGAGCTGGGTCTGAGGTGCTACTTACCTGAGTGGTGAGCATGTCCCCCCCACCCCCTCCCAGCCTCCCAAGGTGTACCTCACACAGATGTTTGGCCAGTCTCAGGGGAATATACACATTTTCTGTTGTAAGAAAGAAAAACACAGCCTTCAGTTGTAACCTACGAGACACAGGATCCCAGCAGAGTTGGTGTCTTTAACCACATCTTGGCTGCTCACACGACTGACCCAGGAGGAGTTTCCTAGCTCTGGCTTGGCGGCTTCATGTTGTATTGTAGTGCCCAGTGGCAGCCTTCTCAGAGGAGACAGCTGCCTGCTGTTCGCTCACACATAAATCCCCGGGGAGAAATAAGAGCTAAGTGGTTGTTACTAAGGGGCGATGGGTTTGACTCCCACAGCTAGTCACAGCAGCATGTCTGGCTCCTGCCAGGCTTCCTTAACCTCAGATGCCTTCCTGCCCCCTCAATCTGTATAGGGCTGTGAGTAGACTCAGAAGGCTCCTGTCATGTCCCCCAACACATGTCAATTTTTCATCCCCGTGACCCCCATGGTGGACATAAATACTGTTATCTCCGTTTAATAAGGTGGTGCTATAGCAAGGGAGAAGTTTGTTTGTTCCAGGGGGTGGAAATGACAACGGTTTTAAGCCTGGTGACTCGGAGGTGATTTAAACCCCTTCATCTGGATTCGTTTAACACACTTCAGTTTTATTATTCGGTTTTCATACAGGAAGTTAATGAATAACTCAATCTGGCTCTTCAGCTCTCTGACTGAACAAGGGACCCTGGCTGGAAGGCTCAGCCTCTGGACGAGGGTACCCTCACTTACACAATAGTGACATTCCTGGGAACTTGTCTACTAATCAGGTTTTTAAAATAAAGGAGTCTTTAGAAGACAATAGCAGCCAGTTGGTTTTGGTTTTTGTTGTTGTTGTTGCTGCTGTTGTTAGTTTCTTTTCAGACGAAGCCAAGGTGCTCTTAGAATGTGGGTGATCTTCCCCTGATTATTTAGAGAGTGTTGATTCTTTCGCATGAGGTGACTGTTTTAAACCCAGAAATGGCTCTGGTCCATGTGTACTTGCAGGAAGTATTGCTGGGTGTTGGATCGAGAAAAAAAAGCCAGATCCTAGAATGGCTAGCATGGGGGTTCTGGGCAGAGGGCCCACACCCTTGTCTTTCCCAGGTGAGCAGCTGGACCATGCCAGGGCAGCACAGCACAGCGCAAAGAACAAAACCTTCACCGTTGTGCTGCATCTTTGGGGTGCAGGTCCAACCAAGATGTGTCACTGTCTTTTTTTTTTTTTTCAAATTATTTTCTGCATCCCAGCCTCCTCCTTTCAGGAGACATGCACTCCAAATCTTACCCGTAAAACGGTAAAGTTAAATTCTCTGAGTCCCTTGGAGGAAAAGAGCCATCTATCAGTCACGAAGAGGATTTCTCCAGTCACTTCTGCCCCTTAGAACCCACCTTTAAGGTTTGAAGAATGGAAGGAAGCTCTCCCTGCTGGAGACGACTTGGCTGGCAAGCTGCAGGGAGGATCCTCGGAGAGGGGGCGTCTTACAGGGCTCCTGGGTTTCCTGTTATCAAGACAAATGTGTGCAGAGTGCCCTGAGCATTCTTTCTCAACATATTTCAGTATTATTTTCCATTGTACTTACCCCCTGGGTTTGAATTTAGGCGAGTGATGGGGGGAAAACAAAGGGATTTAAGTTAGGCTCACCTTGAACCCTGTGGCATTTAAGATTCATCGGCTCTCGTCCAGTACCCGACATCCTCTACAGTGTGATACTCTCACTTACTGCCCAGGCAAAGACCTGCCCAGGATACCCCTGTGAGGTATTTAAGGATTATACAGCGTCTTCTCTTCAAAGCTGAACAGCCTTGATTTGGAACTGGGCGCTCAGGTAATTTTTCTAAAGGAACCCGTTTCCTCTCTCATGTATAACCCAGTAGCAATCACCCCATGTGACACACATGGATCAAGTAAGAAAAAGTGGAAACATCACACTTAGGGTATGGTCATGATGGGGACGCCCACTTCTGTGTTGGGTATTCTTGCCACATCAAGGAAAATGGAAGTACAAGGAACTAAAGTAACTTGCCATGAAGTCCACTGTGAAATCTCCATCCCTTCATTGGCCAGGCATGTAGAGCAGGAGCATCTGGAGCTAGCAGATGGACCATATGAAGCCAGGTACTGGCATGCCAGACCTGTCCTGGCTTGTCCCCTGTTCCTGTCTTCCAGATAATAGTTCTGCAGTCCATCGGGCACCTCCTACATAGACCCAGAGCTAGCAGGAACCTAAGGGAACTGACACGTGTCTTTGTCCACACAGCTGGAACGTTTAATGTTCATGAGCTTGTCTGCTGGGAGAAGCTTCCAAAGTGTGTTCTCGAGTATGTTTTAGAATAAGGAAATGAAATCTCAGGAGCTCAACCGGTGTGTCCACACAGAGGCTGTGGAAGCAGTAGGTGTAGCAGTCAGACTCTTTCTGAGCTCTGGGCATGAGCTTTGTGCATGCTTTCGTACCGCCTGGGTAGTTGACTACTCAGGAGTCTTGCTCTCTCGTAGATCTCAGCGCCTGAGCTTGTTGGGTATCTTGGCACTTCATTTCTATGGTCAAGGAAATGAGCTGCAGTCTTCCTGATAAGCTGTCAACATTCTGATGAGTTCCAGGAAGCATACCATGTGGCTAGCGAAGATGGTGTCTTTTGTGGCCCCGTGACCTTCCTGTCCACTTTGTATGTCTGACAACCAGAGCTACCTCAATAGGCGAATATCCATCAGACAGATAAAAGGCATTTGGGAAAGAAGTGTATATCTTTCTCTTAGTAAGCTGCTGCTGTCCAACCACCTCTCCCAACTGGGAATGATTCCCTGTCTATGCAGCCTAAGCCCCCGTATACTGGCAGACTTCATTCTTTTCTTTTGATCCGAGTAGAGGTGGCAAATAGCTGGTCCTCACCGGCTTCATAATAATCCTTCCTGAGGAAGCCAGATGTGAGGGTTAACCTCGGGGATGAAATCCTTCTCTCGGACTCTACCTCAGGGTACCCTGAGTCACAGACAAGGCCGGCAGCACCTCTGAGATACCCCTGTTTTCTTTGTAGAATGATCCCTGATGCTATGGGTGTCAAGGGACAGGGAAAGAAGAACAGTGGAATCATAGTGTTTAAAACTGGATGCGTTGAGGCTCACAGTGTGATCCAAGGCCAGACTCACCCAGCACAGGTGGGTAGGTCTGCTCTAGACTTCTCGGGTGTAAGATGGGTTGTAACTGATCAGTTGTGGGAATTTCCTTCTCTCCTCTCCACTGGGTCTTTGCATCTAGGCTGGGAGTTCCTTGTTAGTGTTACAAGTTAATATTTAAATCGTGTTTAAAATTTCAGTCTCTTCTTAGGAACCGCATAGAGGCTGTCTAATTGAATGACAAATGCTATTCCTCCATTATCACCAGACCCTGATGAGGTCAGCCTGTTTCTTAGGTGCAGATATGGAGGTACCCCAGCTCCTCTAAAAGCAATAGTCATGCAGTTGCCCACTGGCTGTGGCTCTTGGCTCTGGTCCTTTTACCAACTGGACAGAGATCTGGAAACCCTGCCATCTCTCATAGGGGAAGAACACCCACCCATATGGAGGCTGTCTTTCTTCTGAGAGGGAAGCTCAGGAGGGTGCTAGGTGGCCAGCGTTTGCAAACGGACGGACGGATTTCCATGTTGGAATCTCCGCTTGAGTGTAGCAGACATGCTCATAAATCTTGCTGAAAACAAAAGCTTTAACTAGAGGAGGACAGTTTAAAAGGCCCGATGGGCATATTCTAATCACTCCTCACTAATATCAGCCAGCTTGCAGTTAGAATACCGGCTGTTCCCAGTGGAGCAGGTCTGGGTAGGCACTATGTAAATGGCTGCTGGCTGTAATTAACTCTGACCTCTGCAGCCTGTCTGCTCACTGGCTCTTAATATTAGCTCTGACTCCCCCAAATGAGCCTTTACTGGTTTGTGTGTGTGTGTGTGTGTGTGTGTGTTGTTGTTGTTGTTAGAATGCATTCTTCAAAATTCATCTCGAGCAGCCTGCTTCATCTCCTGGTCCCATCCAGAACACACATGCCAAGCCAAGGTCATCAGATCCTGTCAAATGAAGTGGACTGTGGGGTGGGTATTTTGCAGCCATTGAGAAAGTCCAATTATTTCAAGAATACAGGAGTCACACTCACAGCTCACCCTGAACTGAGCAAAGTGCAAGTGTGTAAGGCAAGTGTGCAAGACACTTGTTTGTTTCTCCTTCCTACCCTGTCCACTTGGCAGGGCTGGTACTCTCTTCATCTAACAGAGGAGACTAAGAACCAAGATCAGATGCTTATTTGGCATCTTGGGATGTTATCTGGCTGAACCCTACGTTTAAACTTAGGTCTTTTGACCTTAGCACTATCTCTGACTGGCCCTTCCAGAGCCATTGTAACCGTGAAGGTTGAGGTGAGAGGGATGGCTTTGTAAAATCCCATCCTGCAAATTTTGAAGCAATAATTCTTCAGCAGCTTCTTCTTTCTTCTTCTTTTTTTCCTGACTCCTGGCTACAAAGATGCATTGGATAGAACAGTGTCGGTTAGCTTGTAGTGCGCAGTGTATAGAAGACATGGGAGATGCCAAGGCTAACCCAGCCATGTGAAGAAAACATTTTACCGGTGCCTGTGAGCCTCTGCATTGTATTGATTTGATGAGTCACACATTTGAAAAGCACTCTACAAGTCTGCCAGCTCTCTTCTCTGTACTGGGGAGGGTTCCCTGTTCGTGGAGTTACATGACAACAAGCTTGCATTCGAGAGCAACAGTGTTGGGCAGGGGGTGAGGAAAAGGAGCCAGATGGCTCTTAAGGTGGAGGGCCCAGAGGTACCTAGGTGAGCTGAGAGCCAAGTACTAGAGGCCTTCCAGGGGAAGGGGGGAGGGGAGGGATGGAAAAAGAAAAAGGATGTTTGAGGTCGGATGGAAAAAGCCTTTGGAAACAAACTTGCCATATTTGAAGCACTTAAATAAATCAATGTGCAGGGGTTGAAGGCAGAGAGCAGAGGTGCAGGACTGAATTGGGGGCAAGAACAGCCCAGATGGAGGCTGTTTGGTTTGTTTTCCTGTTTTATAAACCAGAGTGGTGGGGGAGGGGTTTGGCTTTTCTTCCTCTTCCTGTCTTTCTCTCTCCTTCCCTCCTCTACTCTCCTTCCTCCCAAGGTTCTCGATATGCAGTACAGGCTAGCCCCAAACTCAAGATCCTCTTGCCTCAGCCACCAAAGGCTCAGATGACGGGCATGAGCTGCCAGTAGAAAAATCTCAGTTTTTATTTTCAAGGCGGTGAGAAACCACTAGAAGGATTTTCTCAGGAGAGAGATATTTGATTTGTCTTTTAGGAAAAAAAAAAGTCACTGTGGGGTTGGTGGAAGCCCTGAGGTGGCTGTCAATCCTGGAATCTGATTCCCACAACCCACATGATGGGGGGAGAGAACTGACGCTGTCTGGCCCCTGTAAGCTGTCCCCCTGTAACTGCCACCCACTCTGTCTCTGTCTGTCTCTCTGTCTGTCTGTCTGTCTCTCTCTCTCTCTCTCTCTCTCACACACACACACACTACACATGTAGACAAATATAAGTGTAATAAACGATCACTGAGGGCTGCGGAATTGGCTCAGTGAGAAAGGTGCTTGCTCCTATGAACCCCAGGGCTGAGTGAGGGGTGACAGGAGACAAGTGGATGCCTAGAGCTCAATGACCAGTCAGTCTAGCCAAGTGATGAGCTCCAGCTTGTCTTCGAGACCCCCACTGATGGTGACCCCCACTTTGACTTTTGCCTGGCCGACAGCATCACATGCACCCAAACACACAAATGGCACGCGTACCTGCATCCACTGGTGCACACACAGGCATATCCGGGGCCCATGTGGCTGAGTAGGTGGTTCACAGCAAACAGTGTGTGTTTACCCACAAACGCTCACATCGATTTCCCATATACAGTTGCAGTAATACGTGTGCAGCCTGCTCTCCTCTTGAAGCCGGTGGCCAGCCTGAAACCCTTTCTTTAATGTCAGCCCTCTGGCTTTCACCACCCCACCACGATCCTGGAATCCCTTCTGTCTCCTGGGGATAGTACTGGAAAGTATAGTCAAGCTATGTTTGACCTGTTTCTTAGTCCCTGTGTTTGTAGTGGCCACCAATTAAATCTTCCAGCCTTGAGTTGGGAACCATTTAGGTCAGAAGTCCTCGTGGACTTCAGCTGCTGATCTTACTGGCAACCCCGGGCTGTGATTTGTAGTCGGCTGGGCCTCTTCAGTTGAGATTTTCACTGTAGACAGCAATCCAGCACAGCCACATGCAGGCGTCCTTGGGATCTTGAGAGTCATCAGGATTTTCCAGAAGGCTCACTAGGATGCATTTCCATGTCTTCCTTCTCAGAGGCCCTAGTGGTATGTTTCATTCCTTTCCTGCCCACTTAAGAATGGGACTTCAGTCAGGGGTAGGAGTTGTTTTGTGTTTGTTTGGTATTTGTTTTTCGAGTAAGATGGCCCCTGATGGAGATTCTCCTTGAAGTTTTAGAGTTAGGGAGGAGTGAGATGCTAGGCCACTGAGTTAGTGTTCTGCACTTTGCTAGGCACTGATGCTGGCTTCTGAGGGAAAAGCAATCATCTCATTAGGTTGCAAATGGAGTCAGGTTACCCCCCCCCCCCATAACTGATACAAAGAGTCTATCAGGTACACAGATGCTGCAGACTTGGGGCAAGGGATCAACCACAGGGAGTAAAGAAAGGGCAGGAAGATGCATACCGTAATAACAAAGTTCAGCTGGACTGGTTACATTCCCTACATCATCTCTACCTAGCCTTAAAAGTTCTGCAGTAGGAAGTCAGACAGAGCCACAAAAGCCTGCTTCCAGGTTAAGGAGCTGGTATATAAATACTCATTATGCTAATGAGAGCTATGCTCTAAGAACGGCAGAGACCGCAATAAAGCCCACTAGATAGCATCCAGTTGAACTTCCAGTGTACTAAAGAGCCCAATACAGTGTCACCTAAATACAAGGCAGAGAGGTAAGTCCCTGAGCTGCGGTGTATCCTTCATCTCTAAGAAGTCAACCCTCAACCCACTGGAAAGGGCTGGCTTCAGAGCATGGCTCACACAGTGAGTGAATTGGAGTGGGGGGCAGTTGTTTTTAAGGGTGAGGATCAAATTTAAAAGCACCACCATTTACCTTGGTTGCTAAGCCTCCCTGAGCCTGAGGTGAGGAATTCTGATTGGCAGAATCTGTAGGAATTCAGACAAGGAGAGCAGCATGGAAAAACGGGAAGCTTAGGCTGGGGAGCCCTGGCCGCGGAGCAAACGGCACTTCAATACGCTCGAATCTGCTGAGAGTACATTTTACGAACATGCAGCTAAGTTGGCTGCCTTTGTTCGGGGGTTTGTTCAGCATTATCTAAAGAATGCCATGGTTCAGCCTGCTCGGTGTGAAGCCTAATTCTCCCCCTTTCTGGAGCCACGGCCTGGTGTGTTCAATTTTTCTCTCTCTGTAGGGCTGCGGGCTCTCTGCTACTCCAGCCAAAAAAACACTCATATTTTAGCAAGCTTAGTCCCAGTCTGGTTGCCAGGCAGTAAAACGAGCACTTGCCTGCCCCAGGGAGAGAGGGGGACGGAGAGATGCAAAGGGTCATGTAAATGACTTACTTGAACCCTCCCTTCACATCTCCACTTAGGATCTTTGGAGCAGTTGATATGTTTATTGATGTGGAGAGACACTGCTCCCCGGGCCCAAACTGCGGACTCGGGTCAGAACTAATACTGCAAACTACCTTTCTTCTTATAGAGAGTTTATAGGAGGGCTAAGTTTGGTCCAGCTATTCTGTACTCACTTGAACAGTATTGTTCTGCGGCAGGCAGCCCTCACTCCTTTAGCTGAAGGGGAAACCGAGGCACATGTGGCTCTTGTGGTGAGCAAGCAGATGGGCTAAGCAGAAGCACTGATGTCTCCCTCAAGAGCAGCTGTGACATAGATGCGGTTGTCACCAGCTTTTGGCTCCGTTCTGCGCTCACTGGATGGTAGGATAAAGCCTGTAGAGAAGAAAGTGAGGCTCTGTTCTGGAAATGGTTAACTGTGACTGTTATTACGATCTGAACTGGGCATAGGGGGCTTCCTCCAAGGTGCAGTTGGAGCAGGAAGCTGGCTCAAGCTGACTGGCAGTGGTTTCAGGGGACTCTGCCTCCTCTCCATCCACGTACTGCTCACAAACCGCAGAGTCCCTGTCAGTGGATAACAGATTTCAGCCTTTATCCATTGGACAGGACTGGAGAGATTGTAACCCAAAGCTGAACAACTCCTCGTTCTGTTCTGGAACTCGTTGACAAATGAAAACACACTGAATGCCCACAGGATGTACAGCTTGGGGGGGGGTGGTGGTGGACAAAATTCCAGAAACGATCTGCATAGAGAGGTGCCTGTATTCTTTAATGTTGAGTGACTTTTACCTGGTGCCGCTTGTTTGGTTGATGGTTCCTCACGGTAGCGAGGAATAGTAACAAATCTCACCGCTCTACCCACTCATCCTCCTCCTGTCCCTCTGAGACCTCAGCTCTAGGTAGAGGGTAAACACGCTCCTGCCATGTTCATGGACTCTCGTACTCTGAGCATCTGCCCCCAGGTGAGTCTCTCTGGATGAGAGCTAGTTTGTGGCATGCCCTCTGCCGAAGCAGAGACGGCAGTGAGATTTTGTGCATGCAGCTCTTGCTCAGAGAGGCTGTTCTGCCACAGGTGCTGTATACTGCCTCTTGCCTTATGGAGCAAGGATGAGTTGGGGAGACTGCAAGTGAATAAGGGAGAATAGAGAAGCAGAAAAAAGGACACAGTGGTCAGGAAGAGAGGGGACACCCGGGACAGCGAAAGCCCACCGTCTGAAAAATTGGTGTCATACAGGTACCAAGGAGAACTGAGGGAATGTAAGAGCTATCCAGTGAGGGAAGAGGCGCGCGCGTGCGCGCGCGCGCACACACACACACACACACACACACACACACACACACACACACACACAGAGAGAGAGAGACAGACAGACAGACAGACAGACACAGACACACACATACACAGACAGACCCAAACACATAGACCCAGACAAACACAAACAGACACATGCACATATAGTCATGCAGACCCAGACACATAGACCTAGACAGACACACACACACAGACCCAGACACACAGACCCAGACACATAGACACCCCCCACAGACACTCACAGACCCAGACATAGGCATACACACACGCACACACACACACACACTCACTCACTCATTCTAATAATACATTCTTGGGGTACAGCAGCTGCTAACACACCTCCTGTATGCCTGGCTCTTCTCTCAGTGTAGTCAATGTACAGGGCAGAGTCATGGGCTCAATGTTAATAGCAAGATGTTTTCAAACAGTTTAAGCCACTAAGGTTAAGGGCCAGTCCCAGAACACAATATGAATGTGGTATCAAGGTGTAGGGACTCTGCAGACCAGTGGTCTTGGTTTGAAACTCAATTCCTCTACTTACTAGTTCCATGGCCTGGGATAAGCTATCTAAGTTGTTCATGCTCATATTATGTGGAGGTTAATATCAGTTTCTATCTCTGAAGCAAGTATTAAATCAGCTGATCTGCATTCAGCTCTTAGGGTAGTGTCAATCACATGGAACTAGATATTATTGCCTATTGTGATTATTCTCACCTTGCTGTCTCTGTTCTTCTGGTAGGCAGCATCATAGGTGTTGTGTGCTGTGGAGTTTGGATGAGGTACACTCAACATAAGTATCAGACCTGCTTGTAGCACATAATGGGGTAAATATAGATATGTCCAGCCTGTGGTCTGAGTGCTTCAGGATAGCCAGAGATAGCATTCAACTCAGAATTATAAGGTTTCCTAAACATGGTAAGACTCTTTGTGGTTTCTTTTGCTATTGTTCTATAGTATGCTTCTCCAGTGTGAACTTTGTATATGATAATGTCCTGTTGCAATGTTAAAAGTTTGCATAGACAGATTCCAGGAGCTGGAAGTATAGAAGCGCTGGGCTGCAGCATAGGAGGACCTGGGAGTGTCTGGTAGCCAGGTGTCTTGTGGTTTTCATATAGAACAGTGGCGACCTGGTAAATCTCTCCAAGGCTAATTGCATGTATCTGAGGAGGAAGGATAGAAGTGGGAAGACCTGAACTCTGACCTGGTCACACTTCATGACCCATAACAGTCTCCCACATACTGGTCCAGCTCCCAAATGGTCCTTATCTTAGGAGAACTTGGCAGAGACACTGTCTCAAACCTGGCACTCCTCATAGTGAGCTCTGGTAGATGGGGAAGGTGGGACAGATGCTCTGTCATTGAGTGGACATGCTGCCCACAGAGCCTTTGACTTCCACCTCCTATCATCATTTCCATACTCCGACTTACCCTGCATTCGTAATCCCTCCATCTCCAGCAACCTTATCAGACCCTGTCCCACTTATGCACTTGACCCACTCGGACCTTTCCTTGGGTACACACTACACCAAAGAGCCTGGTGTAAGTCTTAAGAGCTGTTGTTGCTCTGAACTACCCAGATGCTTGTGCTCATGTGTAATTGGTCTTCACCAGAACACTGCTGCGACATGTCTTCTGTCTGGCTGATTACAGATCTTAGAGCCCAAGTCTTGGGCTTAATCGACTCTGTCCTTTTGGTTCACTTTCTCTTGTTTCTTAAAAGCTCATTGGTGTTTTTATTAATACCAATAACCATATCAGATCACAGTGACAGCTCCCACATACCGTATAAAACAACTTTATGTTATTTCTCCTCCAGAACGATGCAAGAGGCTGGATCTGTACAAGGTCTCCACCTTCTCATTTCTAGCCAGAAGCTTCTTGGGTGTGATGGAGTGTTCCTCGTGTTTAATTCCTTAGGATAAGGTCTCACAATGTAGCCTTCAACTTCCAATCCTCCATCCTCAGCTGCTTGAATGCCAAGAGCACACGTTTATGCCATCACACCCAACTTTATTCTCCATAATGTCGTGGATGCTCACCTGTCTTCCCACCATCTTTTAAGAGCTGATGGATTTGTTTGAACCGAGGAACATTCCCGTCATTCGTCAGTTAGGGCATCAGAGTCAGCTGTTAATCCTCACTACTGAGAAGAGGGGATTGCTACAACTGTGGGCTAGACAGGCCAATCCTTCTGAAGATCACAGTTGCACACTTATCTGTGGGCTTTGGGTAGAAGGTGGCCATCTCCTGGGTGGGGCCACTGAGCTGTGACTTCTCTATGTGTAAAAGCCCTTTACCTTAAGAGTCAGTTTTAAAAGTGCAAATAGGTCCTCAGCCTCAAAAAGGGGAGGAACTTCTCACAGCATTTAAGACTTGTCTGTCAACTGATTGATCTGGGTGTAATGGGAAGAAAAAGGCCAAGGACTTTCCCAAAGATACTGTGACCTAGAAGGTTAAGTTTGGTGGGAGACTCAGGGGTGCTGTCAGGGATACCTGCTCTGAATGTGTGGCCTCTTGATTTGGTCTCTCTTTTGCATGGAGGCTCTCAAGCCCCTCCACTCTTCCTTCCTGTTTTAACCTCAGTGCTGCATGTATGCCATCACTCAAGTGCTGAGTTCCCTTTCTGAAAAGTCACCAAGGGTCCCCAAATCCCAATACTGAGAACTGTCTGGAGCCTAAGCCTCCATTTCTCTGTCTCTGTCTCTCTCTGTGTCACTTGGTCTTTGTCTCTCTCTCTCACACACTCATGCATGAATACACACACACACACACACACACACACACACAGGCACACACACACACACCCCACCATAAGTGTTCCAAGACCAGGGTCATGACAGCAGTGATGTCTTCACCAACTCCTGTACTTTTTCTATCAGCCCTTTCCTCTCTCTTCCCTAACATTGCCTCCGCACTGCCCTTCCATCCCAAGAGCCT
This sequence comes from Mus musculus, assembly GCF_000001635.26. Taxonomy (NCBI): domain Eukaryota; kingdom Metazoa; phylum Chordata; class Mammalia; order Rodentia; family Muridae; genus Mus; species Mus musculus. The sequence continues at coordinate 167,766,497 of NC_000067.6, forward strand.
CCATTCTGTTGCCTGCCTAGGAGCCCATCAGTACCTTGAGGATGACTTGATGTTTGAGATCTAGATTTATTGCAGCAAGGAAAGAAAACAGATTTATGGACGAGCAGGACCTGCTGGGGTTGAAGGTGACCCAGAGTAAGATGGAGCAGACCTACTCAGCATTGGCAGAAGAAGGTCTTGTGAGACAAGTAGAACTTACCTGGAAGTGAAGAAATTGGCTGAGTCTAGTCAGATTTAGGGGAACATAGTTTGGCATTTTTATTGGGGTGTTGCACATGCTAGCAAGCTCTGGGCTCTCTTGCAAAGTACAGAGGACTGCTTATTGGGGGTGTTATTCACACTTGCTAATAATTAACTACCATCAGGGTATTGACCAACAAAGTCAAACCAGCACACAGGGGACCCAGAAGCGAATTACTTGCCCAGACGAGGCAGAGACGCTGGGGAGCCGGGGAAGGCTGAGTATTTTTTAAAAGCAATTTTAGATAGAAATGGAATCATATTTAATCAGTTTGAAACCTCATATTTTGTACACATAGGGCTCCTTCCATTGTCAACCCAAAAAGGCCTACTAATCCAGTGTTTGTGTTAAAAACCAAAACAAGACCCCTCAATCCTCACTCTGGCACTATGAAACCATGCCAGAGCCTATATTTCTCCTACACAGGTAAGAAAGTTGGAATTGTGAGGTAACACATTCACAAAGGAACTCACACAATATGTACTCACTGATAAGTGGATATTAGCCCAAAACCTAGGATACCCAAGATATAAGATACAATTTGCTAAACACATGAAACTCAAGAAAAATGAAGACTGAAGTGTGGACACTATGCCCCTCCTTAGAAGTGGGAACAAAACACCCTTGGAAGGAGTTACAGAGACAAAGTTTGGAGCTGAGATGAAAGGATGGACCATGTAGAGACTGCCTTATCCAGGGATCCACCCCATAATCAGCATCCAAACGCTGACACCATTGCATACACTAGCAAGATTTTATCGAAAGGACCCAGATGTAGCTGTCTCTTGTGAGACTATGCCGGGGCCTAGCAAACACAGAAGTGGATGCTCACAGTCAGCTAATGGATGGATCACAGGGCTCCCAATGGAGGAGCTAGAGAAAGTACCCAAGGAGCTAAAGGGATCTGCAACCCTATAGGTGGATCAATATTATGAACTAACCAGTACCCCAGAGCTCTTGACTCTAGCTGCATATGTATCAAAAGATGGCCTAGTCAGCCATCACTGGAAAGAGAGGCCCATTGGACACACAAACTTTATATGCCCCAGAACAGGGGAACGCCAGGGCCAAAAAGGGGGAGTGGGCGGGTAGGGGAGTGGGGGTGGGTGGATATGGGGGACTTTTGGTATAGCATTGGAAATGTAAATGAGCTAAATACCTAATAAAAAATGGAAAGAAAAAAAAAAGAAAGTTGGAATTGCTTTGGATTATTAAATACCTACTGTACTCTATCTATCTATCTATCTATCTATCTATCTATCTATCTATCTATCTATAATTATATTTGATCTTTCCAACTGCCATTTAATGGGGATCATAACCTCTATTTTACAGAAGGGGAAACTGAGGCTCAGAGAGGTCAAATAACCCATTGTTGCTTGTGAATGAGGCTCTGCCAGCATTTCACTTCTAGAGGAATTTCATTTTTTTGCCTCCACGGTGCATTACATCCGTGACCGCCATGGCAACGGTGCCATAAAGCTCCAAGGGACCAGCAGCCCTGAGGCTGTGGTAGGAGACACATCCCACAGCTCTTTATGAGGGTGGTGGCCATCCATCAGTCCCACTGCCACTTCTGATTTCTGCAGTAAATGCTCACCGCTGGAGGCCAGCGTGGAGAAGGTGGGTTAGCTAAGGGCAGTTTGGTCATTCCTCAGTTCCTAAAGAACCTGCCCGAAGCCCTGGCTCCTCTGCTCACAGTCCTTCACTACAGATTAGTTCAGCTTCAGCTATTTGGTCACCGTTTATTGGGTTCTTGCTTACATGAGGTGCTGCGCTATGCTGTAAGGGTACCAAATGGGTGGTTCTTCTTGAGACAATGACCTAGGGAGGGGGACAAATACCACCTAGGAGCTGTAAATCTGTAGGGTAAACAATCTAGAAGATGCCCCTAGGGCACAGAGATGAAAGTGTGATTGCATGTGTGTGGAGCATGCTGAGAGGAGAGATGGAGACAAAGCCAATGGAGGACAAAATTAGACCCAAGAGGTAGGAAGGAAAGTCATCCCAGGACCCCAGGCAGGGACACACTGCCTACAGACAGCCTAGGGCACACATTTATACTCGGCTGTGAGGCCACTGTATGGTTGTGTTCCTTTGTGTATCCAACTTGCCTGTCTGTAAAGAGGGGATAATTATATTTGACTCATAGAGTGGTTATGAGGGATACATGACTTCATTTAGTGCTCAAGGAAGCATCTCAGACTCAAAACAGCTCAGCAAGCATGACGGTGACAATGGGTATCCTCTCTGTTTTTCATTCTCCCTTTTCAAATGGTTTCCTGCTGGCCCTTGACTTGTCAACATTCCACTGAGTGTCCTCTTGTATCCCCAACTTGAACCCTTAGTTATTTATTTCTTCTTCTCCTCGTGTGTGTGTGTGTGTGTGTGTGTGTGTGTGTGTGTGTGTGTGTGTGGAGAGAGAGAGAGAGAAAGAGAGAGAGAGAGAGAGAGAGAGAGAGAGAGAGAGAGAGAGAGAGAGAGAGAGAGAGAGAACGCATATGCATATAACTGTGACTGGTTTCTGAACTTTCTTCCTCCCACTGGTGGGCCCTAAAGATCTTTAACTACTGAACCACTTCCCTGGCCCCTTTCCTAACTCTTATATGATCACTTGGGCTTTTGTACACGTATGCCGAGTTTCCAGGTCGAAGTTAGAATTCTCTTTGTTCGGGACAATATGTGTTTATGACACCCATAGCATGAGGTGACAAGATAGTGAATGCCCCATCATTAATATATCTTATTATGAGGAAGGTAGTGTGCAGGACCTGAAACATGTGTGACAAGTGACAATACTCTTAGCAAAAGAGTCAAAACAACAGAGCTCTTCCAAGGGACCCAGTTGAAGGTCTAGCAGATCAGAGAGGAAGCTGAGGTCAGATTCACTGGACAGACAACAGCCCCTGATTTGAGGGGGCTTTATTTATAGATATTTTTCCCAATTTGAGTTGACTGCATATCCCGAATTGGCTGAATAAATGGGCCAATGAAGACCTAATGTCTCTGGACCTGCTGGCTGGAGGTATCCTTTGGGTGGGGTGGGTTCCTTTGATGTTGGGCAAGCAAGCTCCTACCTATAGACGTTACTCATGTGATTAACATGTCAGGTCAACCAGTGATCATACTGTCTTCATACACCCTTTTCCCAAGAGCTTGCCTTACTCAGTGACTCCTGTCAGCCACATATACAGCACATCTTTGGACTCAGCTAAAAAGTAAATATAACTTACCTGGAGACGATCCTAGTGTTCAGACTTTTTCTGAACCAGGCCCTTTAGTTCTGAGGCTCCTCCTAGCTCCCGTCTTCAGGGTGGCTGGTGCCAAATCAGACACCAAAATGCTACCCCTGGTGGGCCTGTGGGTGCAGCAAACAGATGTTTCCTTCATGCTGTCTGTGGGGGATCCACAGGGGAAGGCTTACAGGAGATGCAAGTCTGACCTTCCTCTCAGGTGTCTGTAGTCTTTGGAGTGATACCCCAGCTGTGTTCTAAGCTGAGGGCCTTGACAGCTTCAGGTTCACCCTCATTGCCTCTTTCTAAAGCACATCATCAATAATATGAGTCTAGACCCAGTGCGGACTGCCTCCAAAGCAGCCTGACTTCTCTGAGTGTCCCCTGCTATTGAGTTTCTCTGTACCTCTTCTTCTGTCCTTCCCTAGACGGTGGAAGTCAGCCAGCTGACTCCTGGGGGGTATGTACTTGTATGAGCCCAATAGAAGTCGAGACGGACAGGACATAGTGGAAGGGAAGGAGCCATGTGTGAAGGTTCCTTCCAGAACCCAGCTGCACCCTCGCCTTGGCTCTGTTGCTTTCAATGAGCGCATGAAGATGGTTGAAGCTTCAGCCACCGGTGTAACCAGATCTCTGTGGCTCTTGAAGAATGGAGCTCCCTTCAGCAACAACTGTTTGCAATTAACTTTAACATATGGTGGAATTTGTTTTTGTGTCCATAAAGCATGATAGGCAGTGAGGGTCTGGCAAGGAATGTACCCTGCCTGTCAGGCCCCAGGCCTAGCTGTTGGGAGAGTTCTTTCCATTCATTTGGGAGGACAGAGACTCTTGGTGAGCTGAATAGTCACGGGTGACCTCAGCCAGGCCGGAGTCCTCCCTTTGGATCGCCTATGTAGTTCCACCTGAGCAGTACCATGAATAAAGCATGCTTGTCTGCTTTCTCTAATGGAGACCAATGGCTTCTGGCTTTAGTTACTCTAGTTTCTAAGTCTTGGCCGCTGCCTGGCTCCTCATTCTTTATGACACTGTGCTTTGGCTTGAGGATTGCCTTGCCAGACTCACTCACATGGTTTGATAGACCACACCATCAGGAGTCACAGGGTAGTTCTGTGACTGCATCTCAGGTGAATGGGATGAGCTAGGAGATACTGAACTGAGAGTAACAGAATCGATGAGCAGGCACTTAAATAGACAGGGGGAGTTATTCTCACTGAGCCTGCAATCTGACGGTTCACATTAACCACGTTGACTTGGCAGCTTTACAGCAGCATCAAGAATGGAGATTCCTCCACTTCCAGTGCCTTCCTTTCATCCGTAGGGCATTGATTTCATTGTTCAGGTTGTTTCTAGTAGCTCAAGAATGGTTCCTCATCCTTAGAGAGCAGGGGACCAAAGCAAGAAGACAAGGCTGGGACCTGTCTCTTACAGAAGACAGTTTATCTCAGTACTCCTGTCAGACTTTCCCTTATAGCTCTTTGGCCTTCACAAGGCCATGTAGCCACGTTCCAAGTCTGGAGCTAGTCACTGACAAAGGAGAGAGAGAGAGGTCTGCTTCTTGCAGAAGAATTGTGCTCCATCCCTGGGAGGCAGTGCAGAGTTCACAGGGAAGAGGAACAGCCAGGGTTCTGAGGAAGGGTTGGAAGGGGCCATTGAGAGGGTAGCCCTGCTGCCCATCGGGTAGGCCGACTGCAGCTGTATGAAGATTCACATGTGGGAAAAGTGGTGGGTGGGCATGGGGCTACGGTGGCCTCTACTTTTAAAAAAATTATTTATTATTATTGTTGTTGTTGTTGTTATTGTTATTTTAGCTTAAATTAGTTTATTGGAAGCAAACAAGAAACAGGCTATATGGCATGACATGTACAAATGGAATCCAAATAAAACTTTACATTAGAACATACAAATATATAAAGAAGGGATACATCGTATGAAAAAGATTAACTTGAATTCAAAATTGATCAATGTTTTTCTTTATATCTGTACTTAGAATGTGGCTATCCCACAAGACAATAATTACCCAGCTAAAGCAATATTAGTTATACTACATATAAGCTACCATGTATTTTCTTTTTACTCTATCTTTTTTTAAAAAGGATTTCCTCATTTTAATTTTCATTACCTTGAGAATTAGTCTTAGTTCTCCTATGAAATGTTGGTAGAACTCAGTGATGAGGCCAGCTAAACTTTAGCACTGACTCAGTCTCCTTACTATTTTTAGCTCTGTTTCACTTTTCTATACCTTCATGGTTCAGTTTTGTTAGATTATGTATGTCCTGATGTGTGCCTTTCTTTTTTTAATTAGATATTTAGTTTATTTACATTTCAAATGTTGCCTCCTTTCCTTGTTTTCCTTCAGAAAATCCCCTATCCCCTCCCTCCTCCCCCTGCTCACCAACCTACCCACACCTGCTTCCTGGCCCTGGCATTTCTCTATACTGGGGCACAGAGCCTTCACATCTCTCATTGATGACCGACTAGGCCATCCTCTGCTACATTTGCAGCTGGAGGCATAGTCCCACGGAGTTCTGGGGGTACTGGTTAGCTCATATTGTTGTTCCTCTTATGGGTCTGCTAACCCCTTCAGGTCCTTGGGTCCTTTCTCTATCTCCTTCATTGGGGACCTTGTGCTAAGTCCAATGGATGACTGTGAGCATCTACTTCTGTATTTGTTAGGCACTGGTGGAGCTTCTTCAGAGACAGCTATAACAGGCTTCTGTCAATAAGCACTGGTTGGCATCCACAGAAGTGTCTGGGTTTGGTGACTGTGTATGGGATGGATGCCCAGGTGGGGCAGTCTCTGGATGGTCATACTTCTAGTTTCTGCTCCACACTTTGTCTCTATAACTCCTTCCATGGGTAATTTGTTCCCCCTTCTAGGAAGGACCGAAGTATCCACACTTTGGTATTCCTTCTTCTTGACTTTCATGTGGTTTGTGAATTGTATCTTGGGTATTCCAAGCTTCTGGGCTAATATCCACTTATAGGTGAGTGCACACCATGTGTGTTCTTTTGTGAATGGGTTACCTCACTCAGGATGATATCCTCCAGATTCATCCATTTGTCTGAGAAGGCCTGTACTTCTTGAAGCTCTTCTCAGCATCCTATTTGAACAGTATTGCTTTCTCATTTTATCCCTCTGCTCAAAAATGTGTCAAGATTTCCCATTTTCTATGAAATAGAGTTGGAGACAGCTTAGTCATTCAAGGCTTCTCTCCATCTTACTCAGCACAGCCGCACACCTGGCAGGAAGCACAGATTTCCTGTTTTATCTCCTGGTGCTCCTCTATATGGAACAGGTATCAGTGAAGCTGCGTTGTCTTCCCGCTGCTTAAAACCCCTTGGGGTGCTGAACCCCAGCCTCTGCTCACTCGAGAACCTTTGTTTGGTGCGTACAACTGTCACTCATCCTTGTAAGTGCAGTGTACTTATTTTTAAGGCTCTTCTTTATGTTATCATCTCCCCGGAGAACACTCTCTTTATGGGAAATCCCCACTGTTGTGAATTTTGAAAGACCTGGTTATTGGTATATTAATTGCTTTTCTTGTCACTGTGACCAAATACCAGACAAGAAGCAGCTTAAGGGAAGAAAGGCTTATTTGGGCTTCAAGGAGATATAGTCCATCTTTGTAGAGACTGTAGGGCAGCAAAAGTAGGGGGTGGCAGTTGGTCACATCACACCAAAGTCAGGAAGCAGAGAGAGAAAGGGAAAACGGGAAGTGAGGCCAGAACATAAGCCTCACCCCCACCCCACTAGTGATTCACTTCCGGCAAGGCTACACCTTCTAAATGTCCCACAACCTTTTCTAATAATTGGAGACCAAGTAGTCAAACAAATGAGCCTGTCAGGGACATTCATATTCAAACCACACCAGTGTACTCTGTGCCCCATATAGCTGTGCAGATTCAGGTGACCATTGAGAGGACATGGGCTGGAGCTGACATATGAAGGCAAGGGAAGATTGAGATTGGTGCAGAGGGCGAAGCCATGTCAGCTAGCTGGAGAGCGTTGAGAATGGTAAGAATGCCTGAGTCTTCACTTCCTGACTTCTGCTTCTCTTCAAATAGCTTGGCTTGCAGCTGCCACACCGGACAACACAGACATTTCCATCATTGTGGAAAATCTAACGGGTTACTAGGGATCTATTAGGGGTCCCTAGAGGCTGGAATCCAGGCACCCTTTGGTGCAGTTGTTACAGCTATGAGTCTGCCTAATTCTGACCTGGTGATGGCTGGCGATCATGGGGATGGAAACACAGACTCTGTGCCAACAGACCATAGAGAAGCTCCTCCTAAGCGGCATGCTGTATACGGCAGCCTTGCCCACAACACATGGATGCATAGCGTTCTCACTCTCTTGAGGGAATCTCCAACTAGTCTAGATTCCTTATCTCAAGACCTCTTGTCTCAACCCCCAGAGTACTGTATGAGGTGATGGTAACATTGATAAAGTAGACCACCTATCTCTGGTGAGCCCTTGAGCAGCCATTGGCAACATAGCAGGCTGACACGACCAGTTTAGATTCTCAAAGATCCCACATGTCTGGTGCTGTTGAAGTTTCCATCTGATTTGCTCTTCAGCTTTTTCCCCAGTATACAGAAAGTACAAACACACTTGTGGCAATTTTTATGTCACCTGTCACAGTGTTTGCCATGGCAATTGGAAACTTCCATACAGGTGTGAAGTACATGGAGAAAACTAAAACTTGGTTATCTAGCTAACTATGAACTGCCTAGCTAGCTGTCTTTAGAGTACAGCTCATTTGCTGATGATGGGTAGTGGTATGGATGATCATGAACTCCACTTTAGAAGAGAAGAGATTTGGACCCAGGGAGTGCAAGGTCATAGAGCTGATAAGTGAGACAAAGGACTTGAACCTAAGACTTCTAGTGTTTTCCACTATACCAGTTACCAGTTAGGTGATATATGAAAAGCCATGCCAACGTATTTTCCACCTTTCTTCAGATTGGAGAGTTATATGGGAATGCTTTTTCGCAATCCTACCAAGATGGTGGCAGTATAATTCCTAGGGTTTGTTAACTGTGCCTTTTGCTTAAGATGTGGGGCTCAGTTTGTCTAGTCAATCAACCTATCCCCCCGAAAACTCTGCTTCACATTCATGACTATTCATGATGCATTAACATCACTCCACAAATGCCACAAAAGGGGGAACATGAGGCAAAGCAAAGTAGTTTGGTATACTTCGTGACAAATAATAGTGTTTTAGTTAATGTGTTATTTTGGCTGAAACTTGGCTCCCACTACTAACTAGGTCAAGTAATCTTGAGTACTGCTGACTTTGCTCCACACAGAGTCATTCTCCAAGTTTTTACCTACAGCACCCATGAGGCATTCCTTGCTCTAAGTAATGACAAGACTCACTAGTTCCTATTTGATCCTTTCTCTTTTTTCTGGTGGGTCATTCCATTGTTACTCTCTTGCCCCTCTCCTCCATTCTAAAGATTTATTCCATACGTAATCATTCATACCAGCAAATGTGCTAATATTATTTGTAGTCTTTTAGTCCTAGGTGCCTTAGGGTTTTATTGCTGCAAAAAGACAACATGACCACAACAAATCTTGTAAAGGAAAGCATTGTCTCAACATGACCAGCTAGAATAAGGAGCACTTAGCAAACAGTTGTTATTCACAGGAATAGTACCTTTTCTTCAAATGCTCTCTGATTTAAACTTCCAAAGTTCGTTCTCTCTCTCTCTCTCTCTCTCTCTCTCTCTCTCTCTCTCTCTCTCTCTCTCTCTCTCTCCCCCCTTGGGATTGAGCCCACAGGATCACACATACCAGGCAAGCACTGTAGCCACTTTTCTTTTCAGTATCTGCTGGCTGTAAGGATCCCATGTCTCAGTGCGTGAAGGCCATCTCGAAATTCATTTCTTCCAATGTTGTCATTAGTTGGCCATAGTGGGAAGCAGTTCTTTGGGTGGCACAGGTGTGTGGTGTCTGTTGTTCCTTTCCTCTCCATCCCTCTCATGGCTGCAGTTTGTGGAGGGAGCATTTTTTTCCTTAGGGTGGAAAGGAACTAATGTATTAGATGGCCTAGGCTGTGACTGTCATCTACCGAGCAGATCCTTCTATGACCATAAGTGATCAAAGTTCCTACCATGGCTCTTAATGGTAGAGTTGGGGTGGAGGCCACTGCAGTACATGCAGCTTCATCTCAGAGGAGGACGAGAGACGTTCGTGTTGGGGGTGAGAGAAGGGCCTCTTCCTGGCCCATGAGAACAATGTCTATAGGCCTTCTGGGGGTGGCTCTGTGATAGACCCTTGGCCTCTGCTTTGTCCAGAGGGGACAAGCTCCTGCCTTTTTTTCCTGGATGCAGATGATCTGCTGGACACCAAGCAATGGCTGCAACCAGTAGTTCTCCTAGAGTTTTTCAGGAGCCTCTAGACTTTGTTTATATTTGGGAAAACAGGCCTCTAATTTCGTAGTTGTTTTATGACTCTAATTCAAAACCCAAAGATCTTCAAGCAGCTGTGGGCTTCTTGTACTTAGTCAGGGTCCTTTCTTGGGTCAAAGGATTCTGCAACCTCACAGAACACATCCCTAAAAACCTCAAGATTTCTTCTAGTTTGACACCCAGCTTGACATTACTTATTCCTAAAATGGAGAAAGGTTATAATCTTCCCCACCATACATGTATTGTAGAACAGTATAAGACAACAGTGACCCCAAATCCATTGTGTGTGCGTGTGTGTGTGTGCGTGCGTGCACATACACACACATACACACATATACACACATATACACACATACACACACATATGCACACACATACACACACATACACACACATACACACACATATACACACATACACACACACATACACACACATACACAATACACACACATACACACACATACACACACATACACAATACACACACATACATACACACACACACACACACACACACACATTTATGCTTATGTTCAAGTCTGTACACGTAATTTATCACTACGATTTCCAGCCAGGAGTCCTGTTTCCAAGGGATTCCTGTGGTTCTTTGCCCCTCACGCTGTTCCCCCTCTATAATCCTCTGAATGGAGCTGGTGTGGGGAGCAGAGCCATGTGAAAGGCCTCCAAGATGGAAATTATACTGAAGATTTGGGCACAGGGTTGGTGCGATGGAACTGAACTGAATGGTGTTGCACACTTACCATCTTGTGTCCTGGCTTTTCCATTTTGCCCAAACCTCATTTACTTGTTCAACTTATGTTCCAAGGCTGATGCTTCTTCTCTGAGCTGGGCCCAACCTGATCCATAGATTGGAGTCTGGGTTTGTTTTTTTCCTAGTAGTCCAGTACAGTCTCTCTCTCTCTCTCTCTCTCTCTCTCTCTCTCTCTCTCTCTCTCTCTCTCTCCTGGGTCATAGATTTCCCTAGAGGTTGATAACTTCTTTTGTTCAACATGTTCTAGTGCATGTGTGTGTGGGTGGGTGTGTGTGTGTGTGTGTGGAGGAGGGTTTGATGATAGAGTTACATAGAGCTTTCAATTTACAAAATACCATCCCACTATCTGACTCTCTCAATTCTCAGCGATACATTGACAGTGTGGATTCAACAGACTGGATTCCAATCCTGGCACACCTGTGGGTCTCTGTTTCCTCACTGTAAGCTGAGAATGAGTTCTAAGCAGATGAGTGACGTGATCTGATTTAGTCCTTAGCAGGATCGTCTGGGTTGGTGTATTGGAGCACCAACTTGGCAGGTGGTGAGAGGAAGCAGGTGGCACACTGATGAGGCGGTTGAGGTCACCCAGTGACAGTGGCAGCAATGGCATGAGAAGGGGCAGATTACAGTCCCACTTTGAAAGTGGGGGCAAATACCGCTTATTGACTACTGGATGTGAGTGTGTAGTGGAGAAGAATCAGGAATTGGTCTGAGATGCTGGTCCTGATGTAGATGACATCTACCAATAGGAAGGAGAGACTGTAGTTGGGGCAGAATTGAATCAAGGTGAGGTAGGTGGGTTTAAAAATTTTTTTAAAAAAAAAGAGGGGCTGCGGAGATGACTCAGTGGTTGATAGTGCTTGCCGGCCTTTCAGAGGACTGGAGATCAGATCCCAGTACCCTTATGGGGAGTTTGCAACTCCAGCTGCAGGGTACTTAATACCCTCTGCCAACCTCTTCCCATACCCACACGGCCATTCTTTCGCTAGTTCTCTGTTTCTCTCTCTTAAGCAAAAATTATTTTAAAAATCTGGAATTGTGCTTCTGCTTTAGTTTGTTTTTATAAGATAGCACACAGTACCTTGGAAACACCCACGTTAATATCCTTATGTATATTTTTAAGTGTTTAAGGAGTTGGAAACTCCTTACAACTATGATTGGGTAATTGAGTGTTATGTATCAAATTGTCATATTGCACTCCACAAATAAGTACAGTTAAAATAAAAACAACTGAAGCAAGAAGTCCCCAGTGAAGGTGTTTAGTAGGTAGTCAGGCATACGAGTTAGGCTTAGGAGAATGTGTGAGGACAGAAGCAGGAATGTTGGAGTTCTCCAATATTTGTGTGCCATTTACAGTAATAACCCTAGATAAAATAACTAAGGGGTGTAAACAGGAAAATGGGGTTGAACGTTCCATGGGTTGAGATGTGGAGAAGTTAGCAGAAGAGACCCAGCAGAAGTGACCAGCAACCCACAAATTTACCATCTCTGTCCTTAGCAAGGACATTAAGTTAATTTCAGTGCCATTTGTTAAGTTCATTTGCACTGCTGTGTGGACACTGACTGGTTTGTCTAATTAGCATAATGTCCTTATCGAATTGTAGCGTGTGTCGGAATCTCCTTCCCTTTTGAGATTGCACAACATTCCTTTGTAGATTTAGACCAATTTTTGTTTGTCTGTCCACCTGTTAATGGACACTGGTGTTGCTTTCAGATTTTATTACTGGCAACAATCCTGCTGTGAACACGGCTGTACCAACATCTCTTCTGAGCCTGTTTCCAGTTCTTTGGGGAATTATGTCCAGTAAGAGACTTTTGGGATCATATGGTACTTCTCCTTGGAGTTTTTTTTTTTTTTTTTTTGCAGGAATTTCCATAATTCATCTAGCAGCGGCTGCACCACCTCACACACCTGGCAACAGAGCACAGGGGTTCCAAGCTCACATCTTTGTGAACACTTGTCTTTTCTATCTTTTTATTAGTAGCTATCCTAATGGGCCTGTCTGGCATCTTTCGGGTTTGATGCAAGTGAGAGAGCTGAATGAACAGGTGCGAGATAATTGAAGAATTTAATTAATAAAGGAAGGTTTAAAAATAGAAGGGTGAAAATAAAAACCATCAAGAAACAAGGACCGTGCCGCATGTACTGGGTCAGATTTGCCCTTAGGGAGCCCTCAAGGCTCCCCAAGTCTACCTGGAAAGGGCAGCCTTCGGGAGGGATGCTGGCGCGAAGAGCAGGACCCGCTGTCCATCACCCTCTCTGGAGAGCAACAGATATCAAAGCCTGACTTCTCTCTCATTCTCTCAAACTAAACAGTTTTTGTTTCGTTTTATTTTTGTGGTGCAAGAGTTTGAACCTGAAACCCTGCACAGGCGGTGGCTTTACCATTGAGCAACACCCTCACTTGTACATAGAGCTCAGATGTCGTGCAAGATGACACCTGCTTTGAGGTCCATGAACTAAAGGCCTTCTGGAAACCCAAATAACTCAGAGCTGTTTTTTCTTTCTACCTGAAAATGCCCTCAGCAACAGCCCTTGGTTTTCATGTCTCCGTGAGGATTTTCACCCAACCTGCCAAGGCGCTAGTGGCTTTGCAACACCCTTCTTTGTCTTCAAGGTATATTTAGTTCCTTTTACAGTACTGTTGCTATCTGCTAATTCTATGAGGAACCATTGAGTTGTGACAATATTATTTTATTCTTTCTTCTTTTTTTGATGCACAGCACAATAGAAATCATGAGTGACAAGTGACAGTGGTCAGGGTAAACAGGACTCATGGAGCTCTCGGTGTCGCCCCCTGCTGGGATCCCAGGATCTTTCCCATCAAAGCATCATTCATAATATCCTGTCCTTCCTAATGCAACACACACACACACACACACACACACACACACACACACACACACGAGAGAGAGAGAGAGAGAGAGAGAGAGAGAGAGAGAGAGAGAGAGAGAGAGAGGGAGAGAGAGAGAGAGAGAGAGAGAGAGAGAGAGAGAGAGAGAGAGAGAGAGAGAGAGAGAGAACGCACCCAGGAAACATATATTCCCTTTAAGAATATATATTGGACTGGCCTGGTGCCATGCTGCTAAGCCAAAACTTGTGGAAGAATGGGAATCTGTGCCCAGAATATCAGCTAAAAATATCTCTTCCTCCACCCTCTGTTGTTTGGTGGGTGTGCTTAAGAGCAGCCAAAGAGGCTAATGAGGATAAAGAGAAAGGAAAACTGGCGTTTTCAAAGGAAACCAAACCTTCATTCCTCCAGAAGAAAACATATACTTTCCATATGTCTGTTTTATGTTTCTTGATGTTTTACCATGCCTCTGTGACAATATGGAAAGTGTATACTCTAAGTCCTGCCACCTTGGCTTGGGTTATTGGAACCCACACTTATACCACACTGTTTTGCTCTAGAGCCTGGTTTCATAGACAAATTTGGCAAGGAAGTAAAGAGGGAGGGGAGGAAAGAGAGGTCCACTGTCCTACCCTATGTCTGCTCATTTAGCTTCTCACCTCCCCCCCTCCATTTTAGAAGCCTGAGGGGAACCTTTCTACCTCAGCCAGCCTGTGGCATTGTAGCCTCATTCATTCTTGACTGCTGAGCCACAAGCGCTGGCCGGTCCTTTCAATAATCTTAGATTTCCTTGTGATCAAGCTCACTGCTCCTCCGGGATCATGGTTTCTTTCCCTTTATGAAGAGGATGACTGATCTCTCAGGGGAGGAGGTTAGGAGAGTATGGTAAGGCCATGCGTGTCTTGATACAAATCCAAACAAGGACCAGTGGTCTAAAAAGAAACAGTCAACTGACATCGGAAGTGACGCAGAGCAGAGGTCTGGTCCAAATATTTGCTAGATAATCTCAGTATTAACCAAATAGCAACCAGTGGCTCTGGTGGGCCAGCCATAGAGTTGATAACTTCCTGAACATATGCTAGGTCATAGGCAATGAATGTGGGTGCCATACAACAAGGGCTGGCTACTATCAATATTTGCTGTAGGCTATCACAGCCATAGTAGCCTGAATGAAATTCACCCCGTTTCCTCTCAAGGGCTGGGCTATTCATGTTTGCTTGTTGCTCTCCTTTCCAATAATGCGAAAGGCTTACTGAAGTTTAATTTAATTTGTTACAATAATGACGAATATAGACTTGAGATAATATTTGAGGCTCTGGTTCAAACTCAATGACCATCTTGAAATATATTACCTTAGACAAATATTTACATGGGTAGATATGCTAAATTGATTTCAATAAAGGAAACCAATAGCTATAGCTTATGGACAGCAGCTAACATGTGTCAGATTCTTTAGATGAGTTATCTCATTAAATCTGCAAAATATGTTGCATGACATAACATGATTGTATTTTTTTAATGGAAATTGGAGAGCCAAGAGATTCTGAAACTCATATTTGTAAAAAGAGAACCAAGTTTTGCATACATGTTGATTGGTCTTAGACCTGTAATTCCCCCCCCCCCCCTTACACACACACCTATTAAGTTTGGCTGACTGGAAAACACTCTTTTTGAGAACAAGAAAGATATGCGTGGTCTATAATTTCAAGGTAAATCTATTCATTCATTGCCAGAGGTCTTTTGAGATGCAAAGAGTACACCTATTTCTTAGTAAGGCCTCCCGGAGCTTCTGGGTTACAGACATCACCGTTAACAGTCCTTTCTCTCATTCACTCATCCCATTGTATGGTCCTCTGCCCAGTTCCCCAGGAGTCACCAGGAGACAGAAACTCTGATTGGCTCTGCCAGCCACTTATTGTTTTCCATTTTTTCACCACTGTGGAGTCTTAAGACCGTCTCCTATGGATGATCTCGCCATGTCTATTGTCTCTGCAGACTTTCCCACCGCCTCAGGACCACGTGCCCCATTGCTTATTGTGGTGCTGTTGGCTCAGCCTCAAGGACAGAGACCTGGAGCCAGCTGACAAGGTTGCTTGTGTCACTTCTTCTAAGGCCACAAGCCATGCTTTTGGTTCCCAATACTTTTGAATACTCTTCTTTCACCATCTCTCCTTCAGTTTAGCCACATGCTCTCCCAGGCTCCCAGCAGCAGATTTTCCAGCAGACAGTTTTGGCTTATGGCCAATCCCTGTCTCTGCCTGGATGACCTCAGTTACCAAGTCAACATGGTACTTAATGAATGTTGCTATGCTGCCCCCTGGTGGAGAGGGTGGAAACAGAGCGGATTCCTGCCATTAAAGAACCACCTTAGACCCTTTCTCCTACTCCTGTCTTCTGCTTCCTAAACCGAAGGATTCAAACACCTCGTCAACTCAGGCCCAGTAGCACTATGGAAAGGCGTGTGACCTGCTATAGTCTAGTTTCCAAGGTTTGATTTGTTTTTGGTAAATTGGAGGAGGCTCAATGGGAATTCATGTCTTTTATGTTTATCTGGACCTCCATCCTCCTGTTTGTCTGTGTCCAGTTGCTTTGTGAGTCTGCCTTGAGGACTCTGCACCAAGGCTGATAAAGATCTTGTGCTTTCCAAACACACTTCTGGTTAAGCGTTGTCTGGAGTGCTGTCACGGGAGCTCGCTTTTTGTTCTTAGTTCAGTCAGGTCTTTGATAGCTTGTGAGTTTGCACAAGGTTGCCATACTCGGTGATTCCTGCATGTGAGAAGTTGTGTTATCAGCATGGAGGGTGTAAATGGGCACAAGAGGTATGTGGCTAGCGTAAGATAGAGCAGGGATGCAGGACATTGGAGGACACCGTAAGGGCTTGTGGCTAAACGTGCCAGACAAGCTGATCCTAAGAAACAAACTGAGCTGGCCATTCTCCTTACCTCCAGTGAGCCTTTCGTCAACTGTGCTGGATCTGGTGGGGGTTGTGCAAGTCCCCAAGTCAGAAATCTGAGAACAAACTGTGTGGTCCTTAGGCAGCTACATGAGTGTGGCTATTTCCATTTGTTGGTTAAACTCCACTCTCTCCAGACCCATCTCCACAGGGACACTGAGAAGTCCTGATTGAGTAGCTACCTGCACATCCCTTAATCAGATCAGGTTCGCATCTAAAATCAACTCTCTCAGTAAACCCAGGTGAGTCCTGTGAGGTTGGCTGCAGGGAAACTCTCTCTGAGCCTATCCCAGCAGGCAAGATCTCAGACCTGGCAGGCTTTCTTCACTCTCTCATACCATGCTTGGCATGTAAGCCGACAGTCAGGCCCTGCTTCTCCAGATCTGATTTTTTCTAAGGCCCTTACTTTGTTCAAAGCCTTAGTCCTCTACTAGCAGCTCCAAGCACCTCCCCACCCCAGGCTGCTTTCTAGAGGCTCATTCTTCCAGCCTGTGTCATTATGATTTGTCGTCTTCAAAAAAAAAATACAATTCTTGCTTTATATTTCATTTCCACTCCCTTTATCCATCACGAACATCATTATCACCACTGTAAAAAAAATTTTATTGAGAAGTTGTTGTGTGTCAAGAACTGATTCATTACTTTATTTTGCACAGATTGTGGGGTGTGTTTACACGTGGTGGTGGTGGTGGCGGGGGAGTCTGCTTATCATTCCCATTTTGCAGATGACTAAAGCGAGGGCTTCTGTTTTGATCAAGTTCCCAGAGCTAGTAAGGGGCATAGCAGCGGAGACTTAGTCTTGGATTTATCTGATAGATTCTGTTCCCTCTTTGAGGAACATGTGTGCTGAAAGTGGAGAAGAGACCTATGTGTTCTGCATTCCCAAGATTCTTTCCTGCAGAGCTGAGATGGCACGCGCCAAGTCAAGGTGGGAGTATGATGCTCTCTGTGAATCCGTAAAGTACCTCATACTTCTAACTCAAATACAGTGAAACGACAAACCCAACAAACAGCACAGTTCACAGCACTGGGTATCTGATAAAGATTCCCTCACCCCCTTCTGTGTCCCCCATAAGCTCCCTCTGCTTGGTCCACTGCTTGGGGGACTGATGTAGGTTCTAATAAGGATGCATCCTGTTTAGAGCGGCAGAGTGGTTTTTCCTTAGACCACACAGCAGATGCTGGTATTCACACGCCACCTTGGCAGGCCACCACTTTGCTACTGTAATGCCTAGGGTGCTAGAGTAAACCATTGCTTCTGAAGTTCTTTACTTTATGGTTGCTTCCAGCTTGTTACTTAGTAGTGCTTCAGTGTCAAGCTTTTATAGCTGTGCCTGAAACATTTTTTTTTGTCTCCATAGTTACAAGGCAGAAGACACAAGGCAGAAATGAGAATGAGTTAGGAGACTATCTGCTTTAGTGAATTTCAAACATGACTCAGGAGTAAAATATTATCTTCCAGACAACATCTTTTTTAGGCTATATAATACATACAGGCTTAGCATTTTTAAATAATAGATTGCATAATATATACAGTCTAGAAGATACTTACCTAGGGTATGCAGTTTTGATTTAACTGCTGTGTGTGTGTGTGCGCGCATGTGCATGTGTGCATGTGCATCTGTGTGTAAATGATACTGTGTAAAATATATTGTTTAAAGGGTTACCACGGCCAAACACTGTCAAACATTGTCTGGACACAGGGATTAGATACTGACATCTCAGGCTTCTCTGGCTGAGAACTGTGCTCTGAGAAGACACACTCTCCCGTTTCTCTCTGACTTTTAAGTCTTGGCATTATGTGGTGTTTAGGCAGAATGTACCATTAAGAAATGAAAGACAATACTCACTGATAAGTGGATATTAGCCCAGAAACTTAGAATACCCAAGATATAAGATACAATTTGCTAAACGCATGAAACTCAAGAAGAACGAAGACCAAAGTGTGGACACTTTGCCCCTTCTTAGAATTGGGAACAAAACACCCATGGAAGGAGTTACAGAGACAAAGTTTGGAGCTGTGACAAAAGGATGGACCATCTAGAGACTGCCATATCCAGGGATCCATCCCATAATCAGCTTCCAAACGCTGACACCATTGCATACACTAACAAGATTTTGCTGAAAGGACCCTGATATAGCTGTCTCTTGTGAGACTATGCCGGGGCCTAGCAAACACAGAAGTGGATGCTCACAGTCAGCTATTGGATGGATCACAGGGCCCCCAATGGAGGAGCTAGAGAAAGTACCCAAGGAGCTAAAGGGATCTGCAACCCTATAGGTGGAACAACATTATGAACTAACCAGTACCCCGGAGCTCTTGACTCTAGCTGCATATATAGCAGAAGATGGCCTAGTCGGCCCTCACTGGAAAGAGAGGCCCATTGGACTTGCAATCTTTATATGCCCCAGTACAGGGGAACGCCAGGGCCAAAAAGTGGGAGTGGGTGGGTAGGGGAGTGGGGGCTAGGGTATGGGGGACTTTTGGGATAGCATTGGAAATGTAAATGAGGAAAATACCTAATAAAAATATTAATAAAAAAATGAAAGACAAGAAAGTCAAAGTCCAGGGACAGGAGTGACTTCTTCGAGACAGGTGATATAGGCAAAACCCTGAGCTCTGGTCTACCTGGCCCTTTCCCTGGGGTAAGATGCTCTTTCCCTTTGCTTTCTGCTCTGGTTCCAAGCACAGGATATAGAGATGAAGTCAGCAGTAAGAAATAATGCTGTATGAGAAATAATGTGGATGAACTCTGCCAAGGATAGGGCCATAGCTGGGTCTGTGGAACATGCTTTGCCTGGCATGCCAGAAACAGAGATGAAGTCAGTGGAAGAACTCACATTGGAAGAAGGGCTGCCTTAGGGTGGGACTCATAAAGTCCGTAAATGTGGAAAACCACCTTTGGGGAAAGTAGGGAAACTCTACAGATATAAAAGGCAGAGACATAGCCAGTCAACGTACTCCATGTATGTGTTCTTATTCAGTTCTTACTTGCTAAGAGATATAGTCAGCACGCTTGCTTCTATCCTCTGTGCAAACCGAGGCTGCAAGAGCCAATGGTGAATAAGTCAGGTCATTAGGATGTGGTAGAGTCTGTGCAGTAGACTTTCAACAAGACTCATAGTTGTGCCTCTTGCAGCTTTTGGCTGTACAAGAAGATGTAAGCAGAGCATGGAGTGAAGTTGCAGCCAGTCTGTACTTCCCTGCCTGGAAAAGGATGGGGTAAAGATAGCAAGAGTAGGGGAGAGAGGGAGGGGAAAGAAAGGCTTCTGTGACCAGTAGCCTCAGTCGATTGTGTGCGTACTTCTCTGATGTTTCTCTGTACACATCCCAAAGACCATCATGTAGAGCCCTGCCATAGTTGGGGCTTCTATTGCTGTGGTGAAACACAGGAAAGAGTTGAAACACGGCAGGATCCTGGAGTCATGAGCTGTTGCAGAAAGGATAGGAGGGTAATGTTCACTGGCATGCTCAGCCTGTTTTCTTATACAACCCAGGATCACCAGCCCAGGGATGGCACCACTCAGTAAGTTAGGAAAATTCCCTGCAGGCTTGCCTACAGCCTGTCTTATGGAGGCATTATTCTTAAACGAGGTTCTCTCCTTTCATATGACTTTAGCTTTTGTCAAATTGACATGAAGCTAGCCAGCACAACTGATCCCTAGTCAACTTGACAATAAACATATCATTGTTGATCCACAACCTTTCCTTTCTTGTTCATCCCAAGATCACACAGTAATAATGAAACCACATGATATAAAACATTTTACAAATTTAGAAAGTCCAGCAGCCTTACAAATTCACTTTAAAAGTTGTCTCTTTAAAAATATACAGTCTCTTATAAAATACAAATTCTCTGCAAAACATCCCCAATCTCTTTTAAAAAAATACTAAAGTCTCTCAACTGTGGGGTCCTGTAAAATAAAAAATAAAACACTTTCTTACTGTAAAGGGAAAGAAGCAGGGCGCATTTACAATCTGAACCAAACAGTGTAGACCACACGATGTCAATGTCTGGGATCTACTCATGATCGTCTGTGTTTCTCCAAAGTGCTTGGCTCTCTTCTCCATCTCTGCTCTCTGTAGCACACACAGCTCGTCCTCTAGGCTCCAGCTGGCTCCATGCCACTGCTGCTCCTATTTTGGGTGGCCATCCCATGGTACTGGCATCCCCAAAATGCTGGGGTCCCTTGCAGCAACTAGGTTACACTTTCACCAATAGCCTCTCATAGGCTTTTGCATGGGGTCAAGCCTCAACTTCTCTGCATAACCCTTTAATCCTGGGCCTTCTCAGGCTGTGCCTTCCCCAGTGGCCCTTCCTAGCCTCTCACAGCACCAAGCCTCAGCAGCTCTATATGACCCCTTCATGCCTTCAAAACTAGTCCAACCTGGGTGACTGCTATACTACAAGCTTACAACCTTGGCTGTGTCTGGAGCCTAGCGTTGGTGGGCTGACTCTCAGAATACACTTTCCAAAAGATTTCTCCTCGGTGATGCTGGTCTCTTCATCACTGCTAATTTCTTAGCCCCTGCTGACCAGCACTGAGTATCCCAGCAAAGCAAAGGTTTCACTTTAATATTTCTGGTACCTTGTTAATCACAGCTGATTCTTCAGCGCCAGCTGACCAGAACTACAGACTCTTCACACAGAAAGCCCTGCAGAGTTTTGCTTCCCTCTTTATAAGCCAGGCCTCCATTGCATGCACTGCTGTCAACATTCTTTTTCCTGAGTTCAGTTCACTGAGCTCTCAACACTCAATGACTTTCCTAGCCCGGAGTTCCAAAATTCTTCCACAATCTACCCCCAAAACAACACGGTAAAGTCAGTTGTAGCAATACCCTCATTATCCTTGTAGGAACTTGTCTCAGTCAGTGTTTCTGTTGCTGCCATGAAACAACATGAGTGAAAAGCAAGTCAGAAAGAAAGGGGTTTATTCAGCTTATCCTTCTATATCACCGTTCACCATTGAAGGAAGTCAGGATAGGAGCTCAAACAGGCAGGAACTCGGAGGCAAGAGCTGATGCAGAGGCTATGGAGGGTGCTGCTTACTGTCTCACTCTTTACGGCTCACTGAAACTGCGTTCTTATGGAACTCAGGACCATCAGCCCAGGGGTGGCACTACCCACAGTGGGAGGGGCCCTCCTCTATCTATTACTAATTAAGAAAATGCTCTACAGGGTGGCCCACAGCCCAATATTATGGAGGCATTTTCTCAACTGAGGTTTCCTCCTCTCAGAATAAGTAAATCGAGCCACCCCTAGCCTCCTGCCCACTGTGACTCTCTAAGAACAAAGGTAGCTTTATTTGCTATGATACCCCTCCTCAAAGAAGGTGATCTGTAGACAGAGGGGCTCAATACCAGGGACCCTGTTGCACAGGATGATTTTCTACAAGGAAGATGCTCCATTTTCATTTTACAAGTGGGGATGAGATAATGATATACAAGGGAGAGATACCCCAAAAGGGGAGAAGAGAGGGGGGAAGGGGGGAGGGGGGAGGGGAGGGGAGGGGAGGGGAGAGAAGAGAAATGGAGAAGAGAAGAGAAGAGAAGAGAAGAGAAGAGAAGAGAAGAGAAGAGAAGAGAAGAGAAGAGAAGAGATTTAGAATGGTGAGAAAAGTTGGATGCTGTCAGGTCTACAGAGGTGAGCTGGGTAGTTCTGGAGACATTGCCCAGCTTTCCAGCAGCCTGCCAGACTCTGAACCCAGAGTGCAGACTCATTAGCATTCAGAGGGGGACTAACCATGGGGGACACATCTCAAGCACTAGGAAGAGACAGGCTGTGTTTTAATTATGACCTGGACTTTTGAACAAATCCTTTTCTCTGCTTCTCTGAGCCTCAGAGAAAACAACTTATGGGAGGCTGTGCAGTCGGCAGCTGGGTCCACAGTGGTACCCGTACAGCTGTGTACACATCTGGCACCCAGGTGGTAGATGGCATGTTCCTCTTCTCGAATTGCTCTTGAAGGTTACAAGAGACAAGGGAGTAAGGTGCAGCTGACGTGGTTTGGCTCCAGGGAGGGAGAACGGAAGGAACAAGGCTTGCTGGACTCTCTGGCCTGCAGTCCTCCAGGGAACATGGCCAATTCAGGATTTGAGCCTAGATGACTACTTACACTTAGTCTAGCGCTCCTGAGTCAACATGGCGGACACTCTTTGTTATGCTCGCTCCACCCCTCTCTCCTTTAACACAGGGTGGAAATTTATGGAGTGAGTGACAAATTTAACAGGAAAGAAAAAGGAGGAGGAGATTAATAGGGTAGGAGTCAGACAAGCACAGATGCTACCGCCCGCTGCTGAAGCTCCTTAAGTGTTTGTTGACTCCCTGGGAACGTTTGCCCTGAGTCTGCTTAACAGTCCATTTCAGGGGATAGGGAAAAGAAGCAAGGCGTGGGGACAAAGGGTCTTTGACTGGCTACTGGAAAAGCATTGATTAGTTTGCTCAGGTTGGCAAACAGAGACCAGGGACTTGGGAGGCCGAGGGATGAACTAGGTAGACTTTCTACACAGCACGTGGCATCTAGCAGGGGGAGAGGGTGTAAAAGAAAATATTGGAGGGACTCCAGTAATAAGTCGGGGAAAACCGCAGTGGGCAGCTGGAGGGAGGGAGGGGGAGGGGAAAGGCTTCTGGTCCTTGCAGTTCTGGGTGTGGAGCGTATTAGTAGTGAAAAGGCAGCACCAGCCATTGGATAGGTGCTCAACGTTATCCTCCATCACAGTGTGTGAGAGATGGGGAGGGGGCGTGTAAAGTGAGTTGCTTCACAGGGGCTGAGGGATGGGCACAGGAGCTCACAGCTTAGACTGTAGGCCATACAGCACACTCCTTCCAATCCTGCAGATCGCATCCTGTCCTGGGAGGCTGTCCGTGGGTGGCTCCAGGATCCATGGCAGATGACCTTGTTAATCTTTTTCAAGCTTTGGCTTCCTCCACTCAAAGCTTCAATGTCTTCCCTCTCTCCAGTACCAGTCTGTGTGTCATGCCTCCTTGGGAGCCCTTCCCAAGCCTCCTTTCCACCTTCAGATTGTTCCAGTCTTCGGCAAGCTTCCAAGACAAACACACTGTGTGAGGAGGGTATTGCCATATAACCCAACAATTTTATGGCTGGGAAGCGATTGACTAATTCCTTATGCATGCTCCGACTCCGTGTTCTAATATTTTGTAGCCACCACCGGACACCTCTGCATTTTTTTTTTTTTTGCCACTATGGCACACACATGGGGGTCAGAGGTCACCTTTATGAAGTCAGTTTTCCCCTCACATCTTTAAGTGGGCCTCAGGGTTTGAATTCAGGTTGTCAGGTTTGCATGGCAAGGACCTTGATCCACCCTGCCATCTTCCTAGTGTGACTTATGTTCTTCCACAAGCAGATGAGCTCCAAACGGTGGAGGATTTGTCTTGCATACTGTGGAGGCTACAGCAATCACACACACACACACACACACACACACACACACACAGATGGGGCGTGGTTTCTATTGCTCCCCTCTCTGTTCAATCACAGAGTGAATAGTGGATCACAGCCCAGCAATCACACACACACACACACACACACACACACACACACAGATGGGGCGTGGTTTCTATTGCTCCCCTCTCTGTTCAATCACAGAGTGAATAGTGGATCACAGCCCGTGCAGTGGATGTTTCTGAATTAATGAAAACAAGAGAATGAAAAGAAGAAAGAGCGACTGTCCGATGAACAAGCAAAGAGATAGGACTGGCCCCACTCAGGCCAATGTGGTAGTTGGCTTGTTTATAGGAAAATCTTCTGTTGTTTATGTTGTTTCCGTCATTTCTGCCAAAGTGGGTCAAATTAGCAGAACAAATTGGCATGGTCTCCCTAAATATACTTTGTATCCACTTGTGTCTGTCTTTGTGAAGAAGGGGGCAGTGCAGTTTTATGCCCCGCCCCCTCCTTGCTGCCCTCTCTCTTGCCAGCTGACCTTCCTATATCTATCAGCTCCTCTGGTATGCAGGGATAAGCAGAGAATGTTTTGTAAAGACTCCTGCCCTTGCGATCATGTTACTAGTTTAAAAAAGAAAATGGCTCTTTCTTTTGAAAGCAGAAAAATGCTATAATGACTGAATATCACAGATATGTTAAGATGTTTATGTGCTTATGCCACAATGTTTACAAATGCAATTATAATCTCATCAGATAATTTAAAAGTGAAAAAAATGAGATATTTAAATTTTTGGGCTTTCATTAGTCAGCCTTAGTTGTCATGGATTGAGGGAGACCAGAAAGTCACCGATTACCCTGAATCTGAAATCTGCACCAGTACAAACATTCCTGTCCCAGGGTTGAAGGTCCTCTTGCTGTTGACTGGCAGGGAGACCTCATCGCTTTTCTTTCTCTCCCTCTTGTAGACTGTTTGCTGTCAAATGTGGGGGCTGCTTCGAGGCCATTGCGCCCAATGAGTTTGTCATGCGTGCCCAGAAGAGCGTATACCACCTGAGCTGCTTCTGCTGCTGCGTCTGTGAGCGACAGCTGCAGAAGGGTGACGAGTTTGTCCTGAAGGAGGGCCAGCTGCTCTGCAAAGGGGACTATGAGAAAGAACGGGAGCTGCTGAGCCTGGTGAGCCCTGCGGCCTCAGACTCAGGTGAGTGCCTTGTGGTTGCGGGGAAGGTGGTCCATGGGATGCAGCCTAGGTCTATGGCAAGGCAATTCTCTGCATTTAAAGAACTTCCTTTTCAAAGCTCAGATACAGCTTTAAGCAGTGACTTACTGTGATGATGATGGTGATGGTGATGGTGATGCATAAGAAATCATGTCTAATTTTCATGGCATACAACCTAAAGCACAGACTTCTGCATTTTGAAGTCTCAGGGTTAACAGGAGTGACTGCTTCAGGCTAGAGTCTGTTGATCTCAATCAGCTGAGCTTAGCTCTCAGCCTAGGTCTGGTTCAGGTCTTCTGTGATTCGCTCTGGGGTTCAGGTTAGAGGAGCAGTAGCTGAAAGGGATGGGCTCCGGCCAGTCACAAAAGGCATGCCCCACTCACTACACAGGCACACTCCAAACCTCCGCTGCCATCACGTCTGCTAATATCCCATTAGCTGAGCTGTATTGCAAGCTCAAACCCCTGGAGTGGGGAATGTGGCTCGAAGACTTGTTGGCTAGGCTTCCATAAGATAGAGAAATAGATTATTAGTTATGGAGATGGGGAATTGAGCCAGCCATTCAGTCTGCGGCCATCACTGAATCTCTCTAAGCACGGTTTGCTCGTCTGCCTGACGTGAGTGCTGGGATCTGCCTGAGGTTTGGTGACTTCCATCATAAAGGAGCGAGAGTATTTTTGTTCTTTCTCTTCCTTACCCACCAGCCTTGGCTCATGGTGACTTCAGAGGAAGTGAGAGGTAGGAGATACAGAGGAGATGCAACGATTTCACAGAGCATGTTCCAGAGGGCCAGCTAATTCTGTGCTTGTAAATGGAGCTTTTCAGGATGATGGCTCCACAGGGCAGAGGTTGTCACACAGGAGTCTGTGTGAAGCCGTGGGTGGTGTTCCTGTGACTGTGCCCATTTTTACCATGGTTTCATTTTATTCCCAGCCTGTAATGTACTTATCAGATGGCTCACAGGTTAAAGTGTTTGTCACACAAGTGTGATGGCTAGAGTTTTGTTCCCCCAGAACCTATGTAAATGCTGGTTGGGGACAATGACCCACCTGTAGTGATAACCTTGAAGATGGAGACAGGGTCTCCAGTGCAAGCAGGCTAGCAAGACTAACAATATCGTGAGCTCTGGGTTTGATTGAGAAAGCATGACTCAGTGACTAAGGTAGAAGAATGATAATTGTGAGAACCAACCTGGGGCATCCACATGCACTTGAACCCAAGTACACACATACTGGTGCACTCTGTATCACATATTCACACTCACAGAGACACCATATACACAAACACTAACATATACACACTCACACACACACTCACACTCAGAAACTAACACTGCAAAACTCATCACAGATTTTTAGAGCTGAAAGGGACAAGAATCTCCCAGAACCACCCTCCTTAGATACTGAGAGCTGTAAGTAAGATGGCTGTTTCTTAAGTACTTGTTGAGTTAATGTTCTTCTGTCCTGTCATTTTTATGTTTTTGTGTGTGCATGTATGTGTGTTTTTGTGTGTACACATGTGAAGATCAGAGATCAACCTTGAGTGTCATTCCCCAGAAGCTACACACCTTGTTTTCAGAAGCCCTCTTTCTCTCTCTTCCTCCTACTTTCTCATTTTCCTTTATTGTTGATGTGTGTGTGTGTGTGTGTGTGTGTGTGTGTGTGTGTGTGTGTGTGTGTGTGAGGGTTAGGGTTGGGGCATGTGTTTGTTATTAGAGCCCAGTGGTTGATTGTTGGGCATCTTCCTAAATCGCTCTCTACCTCATTCACTGGATCTCCCAGTGAATCTGGAGTTTGCCAGTTCAGTTAGATTGGTCTGAGAGCAAGTCCCTTACCTTGGCACTGGGGTTAGAGTTGTTCAGTGCCACTCCTGGCTTTTACATGGGTCCTGGGAATTTGAACTCAGGTCCCTATGCTTATGTGACAATTACTTTCCTGACTGAGCCTTCTCCCAAGACTTTCTGAACTTTTGAGACAGGGCTTTACTATGGAGCGCAGGCTAACTTCGAGTTAGCAATCTTTCTTCCTCCACTTCTCAAGTTCTGGAATACAGGAGTGACTCATCACACACAGCTGAATGCTCTTTTCTGATATGGCCCAGTCTCTTTTACCCTGGTCCCAGCTTTGCCAATAGTCCCCAAGGCAGCCTCTGTAGTCTTTAGATGCCATTCAAAGCCAGGGGTAGACCATTTTGGCTTAATGGGTGGTGACAGATGCTCAGGGTCTCTAGGGGCCCTCCCCTATGAGGTCTTCGGGCCAGCGTGCTTTTCCTTCAGCAGGACACAAGAGGATCATTGGTAGGCATCTTGGAAGTCATGTGGCTCACATTCCCATCAGATGTTACAGCAGCTTCTGCTGAAGCAGCTGGGCCACAGGGAGCAGGGATTTAAGGAAACATGCCGGTGTGCCTTTCCTGCTTATTCCAGATGTGTGGGAGCTCTTCCCCAAACTCTGACTCCTCTCAATTCTGACATTGCCTGCCTGGAGATAATATTCAGTGGAAGGATGGGTCTCATATGGCTGCCTGCCTACTTTAGGTGCCAGTGTCAAGTTGCAGACTGTCATCTGTGTTTCTGAAGTAGCAAGCTGTAAACTGGCATTCCCAGGATACCCTCCTCCTGCAGCTCAATTAATTTGTTAAAGTGCGTGATAGAACCCAGGAAAACATTTCACTTATGCTCTGCCATTTTTTTAAATAAAGGCATTTCAAAGGTATCAATGGCAGATAAAGAGCTCCGCAGGACAAGGTGTCTGCAAAAGGGCCCAGAGCTCCTATAGCCCCCTTAAGTGCATCAGCTTCCATTTATCTCCATGCATCCAGCTCTCAGAAAGTTATCTCAACTCTATCCTTTTGGGTTTTTAATAGAGCTTTATTACAGAGGCACACTTTAGTAATTAGACACTCATGACCAACTCAACCTTTAGCTCCTCTGCCCTGCTTGAGGGTGGAGGTGTGGCTGAACAGACCAACCATTTAATCTTACATTGGCATCTCTAGTGGTCAGACTCTGTTCTACAGCTATCTAGGACCCACCTCCTCCCACCAGTTATCTCATTAGCATGCAAAAGCTGATCTTACCAGTGGCTACTTGAAGGAGCCCTTTACTGTGAAACTGGGTGTACAGCATCCCACATCACCCCCCCAAACTCTTGACCTTCCCTTCTGAAGTAGATTGTCAGATGGTTAATGTTGAGCTTTAACATCCATCTCAATCCCTATATCACCCCAAACCTAGGTCCTGGCTTTGCTTTTAGAAGCCACACAGTAGGACACCATTCCTCTACCCTTGCTTGATAGGAACCCTCGCTGGTCTAGGAAACACTGAAGCCTTTTTTAGTTTCTCCCCAGTCTTTCTAGTAGCCTTTTAGTAGATGGGGGATGTTCTGATCTGTCTGTGAAAATACTATGCTGTCTTTAAAAGGTACCACCATGAAGGGGGTCTGATTTTTTTCATCTGAGGTATGGATAGAACATTGTTATTATTACTGTCTGATTTGGGTATCGTATTCTATTTACATACTCACAATTTTATTAGCCTTTTGGCCTGGGAGTGGAGGCAGGGGCTCCTGGCTCCTGACACCTGACTGTGGACCACTGTGGCTCCTAGCTGGTCCAGGTGGCATTCTCGATTTTTCTCTCTTTGTCTTCCATTTTCTTTTCAAACGAGAGATTACCCGAGTTTTATATGCAGTCGTGTTTAAAGCTTAAGTTTGAATTGAAATCTGCAGCACAGTTAAAGGTGAGACACGTCCTCTATACTTCCAGCTTTCTCGTATGGTAACATTGCACATAACAGCAAAAAACGAAGACGGTGACCCAGCAAGGACACCGCCAACTCTAGCCCTTGTTTGATTCCAGGCAATTTTCCCTAAAGTCTCCATTCGTTTAAGAGTTCAATGTAGGTACCACACTGCAGTAAACTACGGTATAGGTGACTTTTAAAGCAAACAGCTTTCTTTCTTCTTTTATTTCTTGATTACAGAAGAATGTCTGGTTTGGATTTTATACATATTTTGTTTATTTCAACAGTATTTTCTTCTTGCTTTTTTATTTCCTTTTGTGTCTCTGGCCACGCAATCTAACTATATTTTTGCCTTCCCTATTTTGGGGTTCATCTGTGTTTCTGAAGGCAGGCTGTTTAGATTATGCCTGGGATTCACCCCCTGGCTGGGGTGGGACTCTTTCAACTGATCTGCTAGTGGAGAGGGATTTTCCCATGAGGCCCATCCCGGGACCCCTGTCTTTGAAGGGCACTTTATGTTTTATGGGATAGTGTAGCAGCTTCCCAGCCTGCACTGAGGAGCCCCCCGTCCCTGTGTTCTGCATCCACCTGCACATCATGACCTGGCATGCCACAGGCATGTGATCATGTAAGCTTCATGTTTGAACTCACTGCCTTTTATTATTTGTATTAATCTCTGAGGCCAAGAACCACAAATCATGGGAGTTGTAAAGTGGGTTCCTTCCACCCAGTGTTTGTTAGTCCTTTTTCTTTCTCATTTTCCTTGGTATGGGGACGTTGCTGTGTCTTAGACTCCAGATGCCTCCCGCAAATCTCCTTGTCCAACACTCCATCTTTCCTCTTCTCAGTAATGCTTATCATAGGCCATATTTTATTGTTCATTAAATTGATGCTTTTTAAAAAATATTTTTATTAGGTATTTTCCTCATTTACATTTCCAGTGCTATCCCAAAAGTCCCCCATACCCTCCCCCCCCACTCCCCTACCCACCCACTCCCACTTTTTGGCCCTAGCGTTCCCCTGTACTGGGGCATATGAAGTTTGCAAGTCCAATGGGCTTCTCTTTCCAGTGATGGCCGACTAGGCCATCTTTTGATACATATGCAGCTAGAGTCAAGAGCTCCAGGGTACTGGTTAGTTCATAGTGTTGTTCCACCTATAGGGTTGCAGATCCCTTCAGCTCCTTGGGTACTTTCTCTAGCTCCTCCATTGGGGGCCCTATGATCCATCCAATAGCTGACTGTGAGCATCCACTTCTGTGTTTGCTAGGCTCCGGCATAGTCTCACAAGAGAGAGCTCTATCTGGGTCCTTTCAGCAAAATCTTGCTAATGTGTGCAATGGTGTCAGGGTTTGGAAGCTGATTATGGGATGGATCCCCGGATATGGCAGTCTCTAGATGGTCCATTCTTTCGTCACAGCTCCAAACTTTGTTTCTGTAACTCCTTCCATGGGTGTTTTGTTCCCAATTCTAAGAAGGGGCAAAGTGTCCACACTTTGGTCTTCGTTCTTCTTGAGTTTCATGCGTTTAGCAAATTGTATCTTATATCTTGGGTATTCTAAGTTTCTGGGCTAATATCCACTTATCAGTGAGTACATATTGTGTGAGTTCCTTTGTGATTGGGTTACCTCACTCAGGATGATGCCCTCCAGGTCCATCCATTTGACTAGGAATTTCATAAATTCATTCTTTTTAATAGCTGAGTAGTACTCCATTGTGTAAATGTACCACATTTTCTGTATCCATTCCTCTGTTGAGGGGCATCTGGGTTCTTTCCAGCTTCTGGCTATTATAAATAAGGCTGCTATGAACATAGTGGAGCATGTGTCCTTCTTACCGGTTGGGACCTCTTCTGGATATATGCCCAGGAGAGAAATTGATGCTTTTTACTTATTTACTCTGTCTCTGTCTCTGTCTCTGTCTCTGTCTCTGTCTCTGTCTCTGTCTCACTCTCTCTGTCTCTCTGTCTCTCTCTCTCTCTCTCCCCCTCTGTGTGTGTGTGTGTGTGTGTGTGTGTGTGCCACAGCACATATGTAAAGGTCATAGAAAAATCTAGTGGAGTCTATTCTCTCCTTCCACCTTCATGTGACTTCTGGAGGTCAAATTCAGATCGCCAGGCTTGTACAGGGAGCTGAGGACTGCTGGCTCTGTCCTCTTTGCATCCACAACACTTGGGGTGGTATTGTTGTTCCTCAATGTAGCAGCACTTCTTTTAACCTGTGTGGGGCTAATCTTACTCTCAGATAAAGCTGACTTATGAGCAGCAGTTACCTCACAATCTCTGGAAAATTCCATTGAATTGTTCTTATTAGTTCATTTTATAATGTTAAATACGCTATTAGGTTCAGGATTGAAGCTAGCCCTACATTCAGAAGCAATGTGATCTTGAGCTAGTTACCTTCCCCTGTTAAGACTATATTCACTAATCAGTAAAAAGGGGGCTACCATGCCACCCACGGGGCTGCTTTTAGAGTGAAAAGAGAGAGTGCAGATCAAGGCATGACACTTGACGGGTGTCGACTGAATGGCAGTTTCTGTTGCCATCTCTTGGTGAGGTGGTTATGGGCTTCTGGGTGTCCCATGGCTTCTGCACTTGCTTTGCAGAAGACCCGTCATTTCACAGATACCTCCTCATTCCTCATCTTTGCCCTTCTATTTCACATGCCCCTGAAGAGCTGGCAGAAGGCATCTCGGGTGGTACAGAGGGCTTGTCATTTGGGGAAGCTGGGGGTGCATGAATTGGAGATGTGTGGTGTTCTACTACAGACTTGTGTGTGTCTCAGAAGCAATCTTTAGTTTTAGAACGTTCTGGCTGGTGTCACATCCTGGGTAGTCAATGTTAAAAAAAAAATTAAGTGGAGAAAAAAAATCAGTGACCTCTAAGGCTGATTAAAATCTAAGAAAGAGTGGAAGAAATCTACCAATGTGTATTGTTTTTCTGTAATAGGTTAAGAGATTGAGATTCATAGTCGTTATGATCTGAAGGTCTGTTAGCATGGCCCTCATACCTGCTGTCCTTCGAGATGTCCCTATTGATGTCCTTTCAGCCCTCACTAGACTTCCATTCGGCACTTTTTACTTATTTATTTATTTATTTTTACAGACTTCCACACTATGTCAGTCTCTAGGTTATTAGCCGCAGAAAACCAAAAGCTAAGGAGACACTGATTCCCAAGAGGCACAACTGAGGAGACATCTCAGAGTCAACATAACTACATCAGAATATGTTGTGATAAAAAGGGCTGAGAGATGGGCAAAGAGGCATCACTCTGAAAATCTTGTCACTCTTTTTAACAAGCAAAGGGGTTACTCATTAAAAAAATCAAGAGCAGAACTACAATAAACATTATATTGATGAAAATGTATTTAAATCATATTTTCTATGTTCCTTACATAAACATTTAACCAAACTTCAGTAGAGTAATAATCACCTTTTATCAGGAACACACACACACACACACACACACACACACACACACACACACACACACACACCACATACACACATACACACTCATCTCTCTTCCAAACTTAGATAAATCGCCGCTTGCCTTACATGCTGATCTAAGTATTTTAATTCTAATATTAGCATACTGTGTTAATTTAATACATTTCGGATAGATGGTGGTCTGATGTTTGAGAAATATTGCTTCAAAGTGCAGTTGCCTACAGATCTGTCCCGGGGTTTTGGAACTGATAGAAATTCCTGAAATTTCAGGCTAACAAATATATTCTAGTCCTATGCCTTGTGCTAAGAGTAAAGCAAGAGACTGGACGTCTCATCCTGAAGATTTCTGCACAGTGTTCATCACAGAGTAAACATGCATTCTCTTTCATTGTTTTTGTGGTTGCTAGTATTGTCAAAGACACACAAAAAGCATGAGTCTATAGCATAACTCCACAGATCTTCCCAGACTCTGCTTGTTTTATTAACTAACATTTCTGACCGGTAGGCAAGAAGCAATTATAATTGCTGGGCCCTTTAGGTTGTTTTCAAAGCCAACAGTTTCGTTTCTTGCTGGAATCAGCTGTACACTTCATTAGGAGAATTATTTGTTGTTCCCCATCTAAGGCTTAAAACTTTTTTTCTTAGTGGAACCTTCTCTGTTAGTATATTTGTTTTGTCTTCATAACATAGAAGGAGAAGTGAAAACATAGGATACTTGAGTCAGGGATAAGCTGGAATAAGAACTTAATTCTACCAATTACCAAGTCCGGACACTTGATACTAAAACAGAGGGCTTCGGCCCTCTCTGTAATTAGAAGTTGAGTAGAGTTGATCTTTGGTGCTTAAAAAGTTACAGGCAATGGTCAGATTTAGACAATGCTTATCTCTTTTCCACTGACTAAAACTTGTTTTTTAGAAATGTGTCCACACTTAACAATTTTGATTAAAATGAATAATAAAAGTGTAAAATTAGTGTAGCTGCCTCAGCATATAAAATCAATCAGTGTTTATAATTAGTCATTCCCCTGCCTCAGCATATAAAATCAGTGTTTATAATTAGTCATTCCCCATGCTCAACTTCTGTAAGTAACAATGGCCACATGTAAAACATATCATTGGGTTTCAGATAATGATGATGGATTCAGGGATGTTCCTAACCACAGAACGCTCCCCCTACAGAAATCATTACCTTAAAGACTTCATGGGAGTTAAAGAGCCTGCTCTTCCCATGGAGATGGTGATTAGGGCAGTTTTGTGAGTCTTCCCATTCTGTGAGGAGGAGAAGGATAAGCAGGACGGTAGTGAGGCAGGTATCACAACTCATCCCTGAAGGAGCCAGTGTTCAAGCCCGGGGGATCTAGTTGCAGAGTCTGCCTTGGTTAAGCAATGTGTGTTGTCCGGTCGCCAGAAACATACAGGTCGCCTAAACCAGGCCTCTCTCACGTAGTCTTCTCACATTTTACTGACAGCTCCCTGGCTGGCAGTGGTGGTGATACAGGACTTCACTAAGACTTCCTACCTGAGTGATTCCAACCAAAGCCCCTTGCACATTATTACTAAAGCAGTGAAAAACAGAGCTGATATGGACCGAGTTCACGCTCCCATTCAGCACCAGACACACGTCCACTTTCTGCTTTAACCTATAGCACTTCCTTAGCACTTAATCGCTATCCTTGTATGTTTTATGGCAAATCCCTTGTAGCAGTCGGCAGCCGGGAAGGGCGCCAGATCAACATAACCTGCTGAAATGTAAGGAATTAAAAAGTGCATGTGAAGAACCAGTTAGTGATTCTGTTTTAGTCGGGCTTTACAGTTAGTCACCCCACTGGTTCTGTTCTTGTGTTTCATTTGAGGCAGCAGGAAAACATCTCCCCCTCCCCGATCTGAAGTCTTCCAGAGGAGGGCTATCAATGGTATAAGCCATATCCCTCATTAAATGAATAAGGTCTGACAGTGGCCTAAAATCAGTACACCTAACAGGTTTCCACAAGCTGACCCGTAATAGTCCCCCCTTTTAGGAGACAGAAGCTCAGAACTTTCTCGTTGGCAGAAACACTTTGTGCCTTTATCTCCCCACCTCTCAACTGGGTCCTTTCTGTAGGACTTGGCAGCATGCCAAATGAATTTAGGATGACAGTCCCTATACAGGCAGAACAACACATCCCCACGGCTACATGTCCCAGGCTCTCACTTTCTCCCCTGTGTCATAAATGAAAGTCATGGTAAAAAGCAAGAAAGGGCTGCTTTTCTTGTCCTGGCAACCCAGACCCCACCTCTACTTTTGAATTCCCAGCCAAGGGGGTTTGAGATGACCCAATGGTGCTTTAGAAACTAAGACAGGTCACCCAGGCAGTGGAAGAGCCCACGTCTCCCTGTGCCTTTGTATCTGTGACTAAACAAAACGGCCAGTGTCTTTTAAGGATGATAGCAAACTAGTTATAGCTGCTTCTGAATACCGTAGGATTCTATGTGGCAGAAGCAAATGGAATAGAACAGAATTTAAGACCTATCTAGATTGCAGTGGTCCAAATGCAAAGTTGCACGGGCCAAAGGCTTGTCAGGTCTTTTGATGGCTAGGACCAGGAATCTGGATATTTTAGCGTGTGTGCACGAGGGTGGTATTCCAGGTAAACTGTCCAAATATTCCTCTCAGAAACCTGTGAAAGTAGGCGAGCTGGCTGGGTCGACGCAGCATCTAGTTCACCCAGGAGTCTGATGACTATTCTGTTGAGCAGGGTTTTGGCTAGGTATGTGGCGCATATAGAAGCATTTACTTGACTACTGAGAGAGTATTTTGCAGCACAGACAATAAGATGGGCCAATTAATTGTTCATGATGCATTGATGACTCTGCCCTTGAGTTCTAGAGGAGGAAGACTGTTACCAAGGCATTCAGATTATGTGTTGCTGCTCAGCATAGTCCCCACCCCTTTAAGGCTTCCTCTGATTGTATTTTTAAAGGTGTGTGTGTGTGTGTGTGTGTGTGTGTGTGTGTGTGTGTGTACACCTGCAGAGGCTAGGGGAATGTTAGCTCCTAGAACCAGAATTACAGGTGGTTAGGAGCTACCTTACATGGGTGCTAGGAACCAAACTCCGGTCCTCTCCAAGAAAGGCATGTGCCCTAAACCACTGACCCATTCTCCAGATCCTTTGTGTGTCTCTTTTTTGCCTTGATGTTGGGTTTCTGTGGGATGGGCCTTAAGGATTTAATTAGTCTGCTGTGTAGCCTGAGATCCGGGGTTCAGGAACCCCCAGGTGAGCAGGTTGGGTAGGAGAGGAGGGTTGTGAGGCCCAGCTCCAAGGGGTGTCAGAGCTCTGGGAAGCCGTGTTGGGGGCACCACAGTTACCTGTTCTTCCCAGTCGAGGTTTGGCACTGTGCCAGGGAGAGTCTGGAGCTAAGACAGAAGGTGTGGACATTGTCCCTAGAGTGAACAGGTGCAGATGGGGTTGTAAGATAAAGCAGACGAAAGTCTAAGGAGCCAGGTGACATTTGCATTTTGGAAAATGTAACATGTTCTTAAAAGGCATGTCCAAGACATGATGATATCAAAAATACACATCTAACGGTTTGGTATAATAAGAATGAACCGAAGAGGTGTGTGGGGGGGGCGCAATGGGGTAGTGATTGATGCTCTAGCCAGGGACCAACTGGATATTTGATTGATTGGTTGGATAATGACAAAGAGAAAGAAAACAATGTAATTCTGTCCCGAGACACGCGTTTTTCCATTTCCCCTGTGTACTCGGATTGGGATTGGCGCCCCAATCAAGCACACCGAGGTCCCTTTCCTGAGCCTAGGGTGGGAATCTCGTTGCCTTGGCAACTCTCTCCCGCTGTTGCTTAAAACCGTTTGAATTACACCCCTGCCAGGCAGTCACCAGTGGCTTTCTTTTCTTCCCAGCTCATTTTTTCCCCGACAGAACCCTGGCTGGAGGCGGCTTCAGTGCGGGCCTAGCCTGGGGAAGCTTTCAGGGCTGCGGGCTGCGGGCTGCGGGCTACTGCAGCCCTGCGCATGCATCGCATTCTCTTCTCTTCAAAGGCGCTTTAGAAATGGAAGAGGCCAGGCTGCAGAAACACACCCGGACGGCAGTTTTTATGAGAAAATGCAGATAAAGAGCCTGGCGGTAGGGCCATATGTTCCCCATAATCTCCAAAGCCGTCACTTCAATTAGAGCCTCCCCCGAGTTCTAATGCCCGATCCTGAGTAAACAAGCCGCTCTGAAAGAAGAACTCGATTTCCAATTAAAAGTGTACTAACATTTCTCCCTCCCTTAATTCCCGCCGAGCAAAGCCCCGCGCGGGCGGAGGCGCGGGCTGGGTCGCTGCGAGGTCGTCGGGTCCGCGCCTCCCCGCGCCGCCGCGCCTTCCCAGGTGACGTCAGGCGGGCCCGGGATTAGGGCGCACCCCGCGCTCCCGCGCCGCGCCGCAGACTTAATTAAAAGTAATGCCACGGTAAATCCGCTGGCTCTGGCTGGCGGGGCCGCGCCTTCGGGCCGGCCTGTGATGGGGGTTGGGTGGGGTGGGGGCAGCTTTCGGAAGCAGGTGCTCTTTCTCTGTGTCTCTATCTCTCTCTGTATCTCGCTATTCTCTCTGTCTCTCCCTCCCTCCCTCTCTCCGTCCCTCCCTCCCTTCCTCCCTCATTTTCTCTCTCCCTTTCTCCCCTCCCTCTCCTTTTCCCTTTCCCCTCCCTCTTCTCCCTCCTCTGTCTCTCACTGTCTCTCTGTCTCTCTCTGTGTCTCTCTGTGTCTCTGTGTCCCTGTGTCTCTGTGTCTCTGTCTCTGTCTCTGTCTCTCTCTCTCTCTCTCTCTCTCTCTCACACACACACACACACACACACACACGTGTTGGTGTGCACGCGCCTGTGTGTCTGCATTTGCATGATCGCTTGCTTGCTTTCTTGTTTGCTTGCTGTTACTGGTTTGCAGACGGACATGGCTTCCCAGTCTGTTCTCCTCTCCACCCTGGCCCTTAGAAGTACAGACAGGGGCACACATCCTGTCTGAACCCGGATTTCCTCTTTCCTCCCAATCTCCTGTGTCTTGTGCCACAGATGCCACTTTCTGTATAGCCTCCCTGTACCCCCATGCTAAAGGCAGGGATAATGGAGCCAGGTGTTATTGAAACATCAGTCAGTGGCACCCTCCTGGCATTCTTCTGGAGAGCGAGAGCGCTGAATGTAAGCATCACTGTCCCTTCAGCCTCTGCCTCATGACATTCACTCTGACCGTTTGTTTCTATGGGTGCTTTCTGTTCGGCAGAGCTGCTGGAAAGCTGCTTGGTTTCAGATGGGACAGTGAAGGATGGATTAACTTTCTGGCCTACTCTCCACACCATGAAAGAATCAAAGAATTGAAGCTATTATCTGAAAAATCCCAGAAACATCAATAAGCAGAAAATCCTCCACAGATCATTCAAATGCAAATAACGGTCCTCCTTTCATGAGTTATCTACCCGAGTAATTACTTTAGTTTTCAGTTTGGCCTTGGCGGTGGTAAAGACTTCTGAGACTTAGTCTCACTAAGTCCACCACTGTTTGTTTACTCCTTGCACTTGTGATTGATGCTAACTAAATTAAATTGAGGCCAGTTCAGCAAACATCTCAGGGCCTGGCTATCTGTTAGATGCTGAGTTAGCTACCAGCGATTACAAGTAGCAGGAAACCCTTGCATTCCAGGCACAGGGCTTTTTAGTGGACAAGACCATAACTGCAACAAAAACCCTCACCAGTGATCGTAGCGATATATGGTATAACTGATGATACTGGTATGAGCAGCAATTCCCCTTGGTGAGTGTGTGTGTGTGTGTGTGTGTGTGTGTGTGTGTGTGTGTTGGTGTAAATGACTCCTGGAGCTATTCCAGATATGATGGCACACTCCTGTAAGCAGACCATTTGGAGGGGAAGGGTGTAGGAGTGGGTGGTGGAGGCAGAAGAATCAACGGTTCTTGGTAATATGGCAAGTTCAAGGCCAGCCAGTGTTACATGAGATCCTGTTTTAAATAACCAACCAAGCAAACAAACACTAACAAAACCCAGGAAAGCGTTCAAAAAGTTCTGCACAGTTATAGGCACTGTGGCGGTTTCTAGGTGGTTGCTGGAGGGGTTGGTTTTGCTTTGCCTGTTCCAAGCTGCTGAAGTCTGTTGTATCTGAGCACTGAAGGAAAGGCTGGGTCATGGGGCTCCTTTGGGGGGACTGAGCTGCTAGTGCTGGTTACTGGTGAGACTGGTACTTAAACAGGAAGTGTTCGTGTATTGTATTTGAATATATTCTACACCCGACCTTAGCCAAACAATGGAGAGGTGACTGAACACATTCTGACGGTTGTGGAACGACTGAATGGGAGTTTGCCACAGGGTGGAGTTACTTGGTCAGTTCCTGTAAAAGAGAAGCAGAGAGGATGGACTAGAGTCGGGTGGTGCCCCATGCAAAGGAGAAGGAATAAGCTACGGTAGTGGGAGGAGTGAGTGTGGACCAAAGTACAGACTAGAGATGCAAATAATTTGTTCATTTTCACGTTCAGTCGTATTCCCTTCAACGAATCCCTACTATGTGCTAGCCGTATTCATTCCAATGAATCCCTACTATGTGCTAGACATCATTCTGAGTGTGGGCAGGTTACATTGGTGTGCAGAACAGGTCAAGCAAGTGATGTCTGGCTTGAACTCTAGGATGGAAATTACCATCAAGTAAAGTCAGGAATGCTCCTTCTGAGGTTGACAATCACATTCCTACAGTGTGCAGATAGTGTCACAGTAGAGAAGAAAACATGTCCAGAAGATAAAGAATCATCCAGGTAGTTAATTCAGGTGGGGAGTGCTGAGTGACCTGGTGGATGTCTGCTCTGGTGGGCAGCTGAGCAATTGAACTTAGGGCTTAAAGATGTGTGCACTTCTTTCTCTCTGTCTCTCTGACTCTCTGACTTTCTGACTCTCTCTCTCTCTCTCTCTCTCTCTCTCTCTCTCTCTCTGTGTGTGTGTGTGTGTGTTTATGACACACATTTAGGAATTATAGAAAATCTGGGAATTTAAAACACGATAGTGTCTCTACAAGTGTCCCCACAAATCTTATTATCTGGGTCTGTAGGACTGCAAGAAATATGTGCACATGCATGTGCACACACACACACACACACACACACACACACTGACAAATATCAATAGAGCAGTGGTTCTCAAAACATGACTTAGGAGGAAAAAGTCAAGATTCCCCTGGGATCTTGCTTGAAGTCAGACTCGTAGGTATCACCTTGACCTACTGTAACTTAATTGGTGGTATGGGAGTCGGGCAGTAATCTGCTGCCTTGGGAACTTTATAAGTTCCGTGCTGGAGTGCCCACCAGATACCAGCCACAGAGACTAGCCCAGTCACAAGGGTGGTCCCCTGCACTTCCTAGTGACATTGTTTATGGAGACTCATCTGTCTAAATTCCCTTGGGCAGCTGTGAGTTATTCTAACTCAGCTGGGGATGATGCAGAGTCAAATTCTCCTCAAGCCTGAAGTGTTAGGACAGTGGTTCTTAAGCCCTTCTAGTGATTCCATTACGATGCCTTGACACTACGTGGCTCGCTTCACCACCACCAACATAGTGTACAGCTCAGACTGACTGACGCATGGCATCCCAGCTATGCAGTGAATAAACAGATCTGAGGCAAGCTGGACACTGGATACGATTTTCACGAAACAGCTTCTGAAATGCCCTCAACCTCCAAGTCTGCAGCACACACACACACACACACACACACACACACACACACAAACACACACACTGCATAAGTCCCTCTGTATTACCATCACCTGCATACCATTCAGGCATTTGAGTCCCTCTTCTGTGACCAGACCCGAAGCCATGTAGGAAATATAAAATACATTTTGAAAAATGACAGTTTTCCATAGTCCAGATAGACTTCAACACAAGGTACATACAGCCAGTGAATAAGAATTCACTGTCTGGATAGATCAGCAACTATTCAATGTGTGCATTTTTAAATAAAACAGAGACAAGAGAAACTGGTGAGGGTAGGAGTGGGCCATGAATCAGTTAACACAGTTTTAAAAGTAAAGGCTTTTGTGGGCATGAGTACCTTGCTTGATTTCCAGTTCTTCCTCCTGATGGCTGGTGACCTTGAATAAGCATTTGAGCTTCCCCTTTTCTGTTTGTGAAGTGGAATGTGGTAGCTGGCACCAAACAAGTGCTCAATTAAAGCGATGTGTTATTATGCATATGTATTGGACACTTATTCTGCTCCTTAGCCATCCTGTACATGCACTGGCAAAGAGAGTGGCAAAACCCAAGAGTGCCAAACACCCCAAGCACTTCTTCCTGACTCATCAACGTCTTTTCTTCCCGTGAATGATTGGGAAGCTGCACGTTAGATTGTCTGACAAAGGCGTGAGGAGCCACAGCTGGTGTTACTTAATTTAACAGCTGGGGGGGGGTGACCAGAGGGATTTGGGGTCACTGGAAGGAAAGACAAAGGTCACCAGACACAGTCTTTGCAAATGGAATGTGCCAATGGGATAGACTGCATGCAGCACTTTCCCCAAGAATTGGCATACCAAGTGCTCAGGACATTAGTTTATTTCAAATTATATTTATGTTCCTTTAAAGCAACCAGCCACGACTTGGAGGTC
This sequence comes from Mus musculus, assembly GCF_000001635.26. NCBI lineage: Eukaryota > Metazoa > Chordata > Mammalia > Rodentia > Muridae > Mus > Mus musculus. Next base: position 167,807,407 of record NC_000067.6, read on the forward strand.
CCTTGTTTTTGCAGAAATGTGTGCCTCCCTAAAAGCAGAGCTGGCAGTGGTAGTGGAAAGGGCATGGAAGTGCTCGCCACTCCCCTGTGCTACTGTGTGGCTCTCCAGGAGGCTGGGGATCTGCTCCACATTGAATGTAAGGGAAAACCATGGAGAGTTCGTTGGCTTGCCCCTGAAGAAGCTGGTTAGATCCAAGCTCTTACATTTTCCTCTTGCTTTTCTGAGGTTGGAAGAAACAAGAAAAGGAAATGTCTCTCCGTCTTTCCTGAGTCCTGGGTTTCTGAGCCTGAGATCAGGAACTTCCAGGCATTTGTGCAGAAGTGCAGATCTGAGAAGTGGCAAATTCTCCTGTGCATCTCCACTCCCTCTCCCAGGGTGTGTTCCAGCCTTCCTATGCCTGGCTCCTATGGGCTGATTTCACAAAACCAGTTCCTCCACACTTAGGTTATTTTTCCTGACTCTGGATGTATCGAAAGGTGAAATATGAGAAGGTCACGGGATAATACTGAGACTAAAATGACAAGACATCAAGTTGAGGGGCTGGCTGAAGCACAGCTCAAGTGACAGCTACGGTGGCTCCTCACATCGTATCATAATAAATTAGAAGGTAAATCATTTTGAAGACTTAACATATATGCTTTGTGGATTTTTTTTCACTGTCACGAATACTTTGTAGAAGATTCCCTACTTTAGTCTGCTCAGGCTAGGTATAACAGGCTAGATGCTTTATTACAATAAAAATGTATGCCTGAGAACCCTTGAAGCTGCATGTCCAAAGTTGGGGTGCCAGCACTATTGAGGTCTCTGGTCAAAGCTTCTGAGGTTGCAAGTTGTCAGCCTCTATTCGTATTCTCATGACCTGGAAAAAGACTCAGTTCTTTGGGATCTCTCTTATAAGGACACTAATTCTGCTTAGAAGGTATCCACTTCATGACTCCATTACTCTTAAATGGGTTTACCACTAATATGATGGTTGAACACAGCTGTCAACTCCACACACTTGGGAAGAGGGAACCTCACCTGAGGAATTGCCCTGTCATGTTGGCCTGGAGACATGCCTGTGGGCATTTCTTGATTGCCAACTGATGTAGTAGGACCCAGCCTACTGTGGGCAGTGCCAACCCTGTGAAGATCGGCTTATGCTGATAAGAACATGGCCGTGAGAGTGAATGAATGGACATCATTTCTTCACGTCTTTGCTGCAGTTCCTGCTTGAGCTCCTACCTTGGCTTCCCCTCATGACGTACTGTAGTCTATAAGATGTAATAGGACCTTGCACATTCCAAGTTGCTTTGGAACTTGGTATTTATTAAGGCAACAGAAAGCAAACTAGAACAAATACCATCACTTTGGGGCTTAAGATTTTAATGTATGAATTTTAGGAGGACTCAGCACTCAACCCATGATGGTCTCAGTATACCTCACCAGAAACACTACACATTGGCATTTGTGGTACAATAGAACAGTTGTGCTCTCTCTCTCTCTCTCTCTCTCTCTCTCTCTCTCTCTCTCTCTCTCTCCTCTCCTCTCCTCTCCTCTCCCCTCCTCTCCTCTCCCCTCCTCTCCCCTCTTCTCCCCTCCCTTCCCTTCCCTTCCCCTCCTCCTCCTCCCCCCTCTTCTTCGTCTTCTTCCTCTTCCTCTTCCTCTTCCTCTTCCTCCTTCTCTTCTCTTCTCTTCTCTTCTCTTCTCTTCTCTTCTCTTCTCTTCTCTTCTCTTCTCTTCCTCCTCCTCCCTCTTCTCTTCTCTTCTCTTCTCTTCTCTTCTCTTCTCTTCTCTTCTCTTCTCTTCTCTTCTCTTCTCTTCTCTTCTCTTCTCTTCCTCCTCCTCCTTCTTCTTCCTTTCTCTCTCTCTCTCTCTCTCTCTCTCTCTCTCTCTCTCTCTCTCTCTCTCTCTCTCTCTCTCCTGTTACGATTCACTTACAACTAGAGAAAGACCCTTCAATAGATTTAATTTTCAAGTCCTCAATGGGACAGAAGATGTTCCGGATGGAGTAACCATGGTAAACTTTGTGATCATGAACAACAGTTTTGATAGTATTTTCCTCTTTTATTTGGAAACATGGAAACGTGATCATGGGAATCAAGCTGAATGAGATGTAAGACAGCATCTGTTTAAGTCCTTCATTTCAGAAGTTGAGGAAATTGGAGATAAGTCTCTTGCCCCAGAGCACATTGTGGTTACTGGTGGCACAGATAATACCAACTTTCTATACCCACTTCAAGCCTCTGTGCTGCCTCCTTTTATGTCTTAAAAATGTGGTTTAATCTGTGTTTGGTGGTCAGTCAAGGAGTTATGACTACTCACCTCTATTATTCTAGTTAGTGGGTATCCCCTTAAGATCCCGATCTTTGGGGTTGCCTAGAATGACTGCATAGTCCTTTAAATGATGCATTTGTTTAAGAGAACTAAAATGCCTAAACCAAGACTGGTGTTATATTTCACATTGAAGGTATCATTTTTGGTTCCTGTGTATCTGTGTATGTTTGTGTTTACATGCACATGTTTATGCCTATATGTGGGGCCAGAGGTCAACACTGGGCATCATCTTCAACTTCTTCACTGTATTTTTTGAGTCAGGTTCTCTCATTGAACATAGAACTCCATGCTTCACATAGACCAGTTGTCCATCAAGCCCCAGGGATCCACCTGTCTCTTTGTTCCCAGCAATGGGATTACAGTCATGCCCTGCCATAACTACTATTTACACGGGTGTCCAGATCCTTGTAATCCCATAGCAAGCATTTTTATAAAATGAATCATCTTCCCAGCTCACTGATACTGTTTTAAAGCACACCAAGTTGCGACAGGACACAGTTGATGTGGTCAGAAATTATTTTTACCTCAGCTTTAAAAATGTTTTACTTGACAATTTCATGGGTGTATATAAAGTAGTTTACCATATTATTACCCCATTACCCCCTTTTTGCTACACCCTCTGTACCTCTTCTTTCTAGCAAGTCCCCTTCTACATTCATGCCTTTAAAAATGACCTACTGAGTTTAATTAGAGTTGCTTGCATGGGCATAGGTGTAGGGTTATTTACTATTAATGGCTACACCACTGAAGAAGAGTGATCCCCCCCCACTCCAGAATGCATGAAAGTTTCACTGATCTATAAAATAATGACATATCTTACAATTAAATGTACCTTGTATTTGATGCAATATGATAGTTGATTTCTAGGACAAATTTTAGAGACTGTGTCAATGTTAACTATTCTAGAGGTGATGCCGGAGGTGATAAAGTCTATGTTCTTAGTGTTTGGTTCATACCTAACAGCTCAGCACACACAATGAGCAAACTGAAGAGAGGTTTTAAGACAAAAATGTCACGCCAGCTTACTTTCTCTCCCCAGTCTCTGGAATAGGATTTCTTCTAAATGCTTTGGGGCCTCTAAGTTTTCTTCCTTTGGCCTCCTGGATCTGGCCATGGTGCTGACTATAGACTTTTAGTACTAATTTCCTAAGAATTCTGAAGTCTAAGTCCTGGAACCAAATGTCTTTTATGCTTCAGTGCATATTGGATCCTTTTGTGTGAGCCTTACAAGCATAGCTTCAAGGAATCTAACAGGAAGATGACTTGATCTAACTTGGATTTGAGCATGGCCAGTGAGACGGAGTAATTCTAGGACCTTACCTGGCAGATGAGATAGTCACTACTCGCTAAAGTCCCTTGTCACTCTCAAGAACTGTATCAGCCAAGGCTCAACTTAGGAAGGATACACAGCTGTCAACATTCAGAACACCAAAAGAGTTTGATTTGGAGAACCAGTAACACAGCCAGTGAGGTGACAGACATGAAGACAGATCAGGATGGCGGGACAGCCTCCAAATTAGCAGGAAAGCATGCTGCCGGGTCCCCTAAGTCGACACACTGAGGAAGTGAGATAAGTTCTGGGGCATCTGGTGGAAGCCTAAGCTGCCAGGTGTGAGCTGGCACTGTGGGAAAATGCCAACAGCTGCCAGAAACATCACCCAAGGAACAGAGAGGTTACAGGAAGACCTTGGTTTCTCCCTATCTTCTGTCTGCCTTGTAAATGTTTCCTGTTGGCTCATGCAGCAGCCTGCGGACCTTGTCCTTCAGGTGACACAGAGCAAACAGTGAGCAAGGAATACACCTGAGTGACAGAAAACCTGCAAATCAGACGAAGAAAAAAATTGAGATATCTAGTATGGTAGAAGGAAAAAAACCAGAAGCCAGCATATTAGTTCATTAAAGTTGGAGCCTTCTTTGGCGTTGAGTAGAGAGCAGGTGTCTGGGCTCCCTGGTGAAGAGGTGAATAAAATAGACAAAAAGCCCTGAATTTTAGGTGATGAGGAACAAGTAGTGCCATCTACTTTTTCTCTTTCAGGGTGCATTGGGATTCTCTTGAAAAACAAGATTTACAGAATGAATCTATTTATATGTCTATCTATCTTTCCATATGTATATCTCTATCTATCTATCTATCTATCTATCTATCTATCTATCTATCTATCTATCTATCTATCTATCTGTTATCTATCTATTATCTATCTACTTGTATATATACTCTATCATCTATCTCTGTCATCTATGTATCTATCATCTATCTATTTACATAGATATATAAATAAATCACACACACACACACACACACACACACACACACACACACACACACACACACACACACACACAGGATTTATTTGGGTGGCTTACAGGCTGTGATCCACCCATTCCAGAAATGGCTGTCTACCAACAGAAGGTTCAAGAATCTAGTAGTTGTACACTACACGAACCTTAATGTCTCAGCTGATTTTCAGTATCTTCCAGAGTCCCAAGGAAGTGGGCTCTAATTCCAGTGAAGAAATGAACTTACCAGCGAGGGCAAGTAGACAAAGTGACAAGCTTCCTTCTTCCATGTCCTTTAAGTAGGTTTCCCACAGAAGGTGTGCCCAGATTAAAGGTATATCTTTCCACCTCAGAAGATCCACATTGAAAGTGTGTCTTTGAAAAGATCCTTTACTGGTGTACTCAGCCTCTTGGGTTTTAGTTAATTCCAGATGTAGTGAAGTTGACAACCAAGAGTAGCCATCACACAGTTTCTAGCCACAGTTTCTCAACCTTCTTAAATTCAATCCAAGCCTGCTGGCATGACCTGCATCTAACCCGGACAATATACTGCCTGCTTTCTCTTTCTTTTTACTGCCTCTTTTCCCTTTCAACTTTCTCCTCTTTGTGCACAGAGGAGAGCTGATCACTTTGAGCCAGGGACATTCTGCATGAGCTCGCTGCTTGACTTGCTTCCTTTTGTCACCTTTTAATGTCATTTTAGCTGCAGGATCTTAACTCCTGAGCATTCCAGCCACACTCTAAAATACTATCCATCACCACTGAAGTCTCCGTCACAGTCATTCTGTTTTCAGTATCTTTCATCACCATTTAAATTTGACTTGGATTCTAAAATGATTCAGTTCATCATTTATTTATTGGCTATGTCTTCCCCAAAGGTGGCTATGTTCTCCTTGAATAATGGGGAACATCTGTTCTATTCACTACTGTATTTTCCAAGCCCACAGTGATGGCTGTAACATTAACTGTGGTCAGTGCTTAGTGTAGGTATGGGCCAAATCATCTCTTTGAATGGTATTTTGATTATTTGCTTGTATGACTGTCTTGCTACTACTAACTAAAGTGTTTTTCCATTTCCTTTCTATTTTAAAATTAAAATCAACCTCTCTGTGTCTCTCTCTGTCTTTGTCTCTCTGTCTCTCTGCCTGTCTCTATCTCTGTCTCTGTCTCTCTCTCTGTCTCTCTCTCTGTCTCTCTCTCTCTCTCTCTCTCTCTCTCTCTCAAGCATGGGTAGGCACACACTCATTTTGAAGAGAGGATTTTACTCCAGACTGTCCTGAAACTCACAAGCCTCCTGCTTCAGTTTGGTGAATGCTGGGATTGCAGAACGTACCACCATGCCTGACTTATTCAGCTTTTTCTTTAGTTTCCCTTGTATATGATATATATGCATGATATCACTTTGTGAATATGTTGTTGTGGTTGAGGATATTATTAATGGTTTGCTTTTCTTGGGTGTCTAGTATGAGAGAAACTACAGTTTGGAGAAATTGAGTAGTATGTTGCTCCCCAGAGAAACAGCATTAGACTCAGCTCTCTGACTCTTAAGGCTCCTTCTGTTGGGTCTGCGTTCTAGAACACGGAAACACATGGTCCTTCCTGACCATCCCTGCTCACCCTTCAGCACTGCCCATCACTCAAGTGTGGTAACAGAGTCTTGCTTTCTCTCCTTTATTTTGTGTCTAGTTTTAGCAAACGTATCTTAAGCTTTCTATAGGTCATCTTGCAGAAGGTTGCCCTGGTTGCCATGACCACATTGGCCTCCCCTCCACTATATTCTCTAGAATCTTAACATTTTACTAAAACTCTTCATGTCTTGTTTTGGCAATGTTTACTCTTTCATCTTCTCCACTACCCAGGATGTTCTTAGAGGCAGAGAGTCTGTATGGTTTTGGGTGTATATTAATCACTCTGTAAAATAAACATTTTAGGTGAATACATGAATGATGGTTTAACAGGAGGCACCTCTGAACATTGAAAATGTATTGATTTATTTATCAAGATAATTTTATATAAAATTAAGCGTCTCATTCTGTGGGAGAAAAAAATTCAGTTAGAGAAGTGTGGTCTATGCACTTCTCAAGCACAGGGCAGAGAAGAGATATTAATGTAGAATACAATGGCAGAGCTAGACCATGGCTGCTGCTCCACTCAGAGCTACCTATGTTTCCCTGAAGCACAGCTGTACCCACAGTGCCAAGTTATTTCTCATTTGCCAGCTCTCACCAGTATCAGAAGGGATGAAACAGATGACCCCGAGGGAAGACTCATTCCAAGATGTGATCTTAGACACTAAAGGAAACAGACATTTGGTGACATCCATGTACTGTGAAAGAGGCACACTCTGGAGTCATCTGGGCCCTGCAAACAGAAGGGCTGATCAGCACTTTGCCTCATCCTAGAAGAGGTGATAATGAAGAGAGGTGGGAGAGAGTCGCTGGAGCTTGAGGGTCAAGGAAAGATGTCTGGGATGCAGAGGACTTTTAGAACCTTCCTGTCTCCTACGTGCTTGGGTACGCCCACAGCTCTGAGGTCTAGTGGCCACCACACTGACAAAGAGGAGGAGGATTCACCCTGTGTGTGACACTGTCACTCAAGGTGATGGATGCTGAGGCCAGTCCTGTACCTGACAGCCTCATATTTCAAGCCTTATGTTACCCTCACCCTTTCCTCTAGCCCTACCATTATTATTTAAAGGAAAAAACAGGATTTAAAAACTTCATTGCATTTTGCCCAGTTATTAAAATGGACGAGCATCATTGAGGGTTTGGCTGAAACAGTTAAAATGGAGACAGGTCTTAGCTGCCTAAGAATGGGAGGTTTTATGATTGGTCGCACCTCTTCAGAAACTCTAATGAGACCTTTTTGTGTGCACACTGCAGTACAGTGGGGAAATGGAACATTCTAGATTGGGACTTCTTAATCTTTTTCCTTCCCATGGTGTTTTTTTTCCCCTGAGAAATTTTACACAATCTTTAGGTATATAAATTTACAAAATAGATCTTCATTTATTACTAATAAATCCCTAAGAAGTTTATTTTAAAGAACCTTCAGCATAGATACAATCTTACTGTTTATTAAAGACAAAAGCAAATTTACATAGTAATGAGATATGTTTACTTGTGTACTCAGAACCAAAGCTGCCCTGAGGTCGTGGGGAACAATATGGCGGCTCACTGTCAGAAACATCCCAGATTCATTTACTGTAAGTTTGGCCTTTAGTTGGCTGTTGCTTTAATGGCTGTTGTCCATTCAGAAACCCTTTATTGTTGTCAAGCTTCTCATGACCTCTACATCTGTGACCTGTAGTTTACAAAGCTGAATTCTAGGTCAGTGATTCTCCAAGTGTGGTTCCTGACCTAGCATGGTGGCATCCACGTTCAGTTAGACGTAGAAAACCACTGGCTAGTCCCAGACTCACTCAATCCAAGCTCTGGGGACTAGCCCAGCCACCCGTGTTGTCCAGCCCTCCAGGTGCTTCTGAAGTATGTTCAACTTTAATGAGCACTGTTCTGCAGTTAGTGTAGGGATCTAGAGGTTGTAGAAACAGTATGTTTTTTCTCTAGCTGAGGTTTCAACAGCAAACTCTGTGCTATAGAAATTCTAATAAGACTGGGGGGGGGGCGAGGAATGAGTTAACAATAACGGTAGAAATTGAAAGCTAGTTAATGATGTAAAGTGTTTCTAGCCATAGTGCCCTAAAATAAAGACCATCTTAGTATACCCAGTTTCACTCAAAGGTGTACTCACATATCCTCTCCAGGAGGTAGCAATCAAGTTCGGTCCATATGGTTATACTCAGTATATTTTTTAATGTAGGGAAAGCTCAATCTCCTGGAAGAAATGTCTGTATTATTTTCACCCAATTTTGCTTTTTCATCCATAAAGAACATTGTCTGTTGAAATCCCTCAGTTTCTAAGGGTAGCCAGCTAGCCAGGAGTAAGGACTTCCTTCCTTCCTGTCAGTTGACCCTGAAGACCGTGTGATCTGGTTGACACCAGCTGGACCAGAACCCGCATCATTGAGCCTGTTCTCCAGGGTTGTGATCCCTCTCTGCTTATTTCCACCTGCTTCTCTTCATGTCCTTCCTTCTTCTCTGTATCCTTACTACAATAATTCTCTATTGTATTCCCATGACTTTCTCCTATCCTTTTTTGTGCTAAAATAACTAGGTGTGTATTGATACAATGACAGCACATGGTTGGCATAAATAGCAATGTGAAGGAAAGATCAAGGTTGAAGTTCATGTGGCAGAAGTGTCATCTTTACTGAGCATCAGTGATGGAGGTAGCTAATAAATCCTTGCCCTTCGAAGGTGGCCGGTCGGTGGTTTGTGGAATGGCTGGGAGTCTGAGGGCATAGGTTACTAGCTTCTGCTCACCTTTCCAAAGCAGGACAGGGTCTGTTCAGAGCTATGGTGTATTGGCCAAGGGCTCAAATGGGCTAATTACCTGTGATCACACAGCATACTCTGTGTTAAAGTCCACAGTGAGTTTAACTAAATGGATCTCTCTTCTGCATGCTTCCCAGGGGGTCTCTATGCTCCAAGATAGCTATGAATGTGACCCAACACAAAATATGAGGCTTACTTTCCTTGTGAGCATGGTGAACTTGTGTGTGTGTGTGTGTGTGTGTATGTGTATGAGGCAGACAGACAGACAGACAGACAGACAGACAGACACAGAGACAGAGAAAGACAGAGACACGGAGAGACAGTGACACACACATACAGAGAAAGAGACAGAGAGATTTTCTTTGTGATTTTTCTATTGTAGTCATTCATTGAAAATGAACTCCATAGATGACAATTCAGTGTGGCTGTGTCAGAAGGTTGGACTCCCAAGCCTCTAAATTTTAGCTTATTAGCCAATTCCTGCAAACTCCCTAACTACCTAGAAGACTGTAATTTTTGATGGGTTTTCTTTTCCTTCTTTTGTTTACTAACTTGAAGGGATAATTAACCCTTTGTTTTCCAGCCTTGCCTGCAAACAATTTAATATTACTTGGACAGTTAATCCTTCTGAAGACTACTAATTAATGCAATAAAATTGGACTGCTCCAAAGAGAGATGGCATTCGGTCCACTGACGCCACTTTCTAAGTCAGAGCAAGCACACTCATCCTATTAATATAAGCTAATAGGATGTCATGCATATCACACCCTGTGCCTGATGACCACTGGGCAGCTGGACTAATGAGCTTTTATCTAGGCTGAGCTGTGAGCCCCAAACAACCAAATTAACTTGTTATGAGCTTCACAGCCTCCCCCTTGGAGGCTGGCCAGATGAAAACAGAACAAGTTACAGGCTCTGTTTAGTACACGCATCCCTGTTTGATCGGAGTGCTTTGCTGTGGAGGCACAGGAAACTTCTGCCACCGGTGTGTGACAAAGGCACCGACACAATTAGTATTTATACTCCTGCTCAGCAGTTTGGATTGCACGTGGTCCATGGGTTTCGCTTTGGTATCAGATGAGAAAGAAGATGTGCATGTGTGGGGAGAGAGAGAGAGAGAGAGAGAGAGAGAGAGAGAGAGAGGGAGGGAGGGAGGGAGGGAGGGA